>NC_043712.1:10212-11405 GCF_006229205.1 Suricata suricatta | reverse complement strand
TTTATTTATTTATTTATTTATTTATTTATTTATTTATTACCAGTGTGGACACCTGGTAGTCATTTTAGGCTGTTGGTTCTACTCCAGCACTACAGCATTTGGTCGCTGGTTCATTCCTGCTTGGCCATTGAGTGCACTTTCTCCTGGCTCTTCCTCTTTTCCTTTGACATATTTCCATCTTTGTATAGGTTTTCTTGGTTATTCTTTACTTTCTGAGATTCAAGATTATCCTGGCTTCTGTATTTACTGTCTTTAGTCTTGATGTCAGCAATTTCTTCAAGGAACCCTGGTTTCTTTCATTAGAGAATGGTATTAAAAATCTTAAGTGTGGAAGCTAAATGTGCTCACTGGAAAATTCAAGGAAATATATGTATGTATTCCAACCTATGTATACACATTTAATTGTAAAGTTTTCTATGTGGAACTCTCTGTATCTATATTAAGTGTACAGATGAGTTTACACTGATGTCTCCAACCTGCTCCACCATCACATGGACATTGTGATCTTCTCCCTTTGCTGGTCTGAAACTTCCTACTCCAGGAATGAGAAAGTTGGCTCCCACCACCTGCCATTAAGTAATTCATCACCCGTTCCAGATCACAGATGTGGTGTTTTCAGAACTGTTTGCTACCACCCTGATGGGAAAGAACTTTATGAGATAGAGTCCACTGTTTATGTACAGTACATTTTTCCTTTTGTCCATAGATTTCATTCACTTTCACAGTTCCTTAGGCCAGCACCCTTTGCCACACAATGTACAGTGAGTTTCCCCCCGCCCCCATGCATCCTAATACAGTTTGATCCAAGGTTCTTCCAGCTGGACTAAAAAATTGACATGAGACAGATAGACAGGAGAAAAAAACCAGAGTGTAATCATGTGCACAAGGAGGCACAATAATGAGATCGAGACCTAAACAAATGACCAAGCCAGGCTGTTTTTATACTTTTTGGACAAAGAGAAAGTACACCTGTGATGAATTACAGGACAAAGAGAGTTTAACCTTGGGAGCTTCAATTAGTAAGGAATTTTAAACAGAATTTGGGCTGGGGTAGTTACTTAGTAAAAAGCAACAAGAGTTGTTTATATAGCCTTCTGGGCTCTAAATTTCCCATCTCTGGTGATGTGGAAGTCTCTTTATTTCCTGGTACAGGGGGATCCTCACATGGGAGATTGATGTTTTGGTTCCAAGGG
>NC_043712.1:7716-10112 GCF_006229205.1 Suricata suricatta | reverse complement strand
AGTTTAACCTTGGGAGCTTCAATTAGTAAGGAATTTTAAACAGAATTTGGGCTGGGGTAGTTACTTAGTAAAAAGCAACAAGAGTTGTTTATATAGCCTTCTGGGCTCTAAATTTCCCATCTCTGGTGATGTGGAAGTCTCTTTATTTCCTGGTACAGGGGGATCCTCACATGGGAGATTGATGTTTTGGTTCCAAGGGGACTGAGTGTCCCTCTTGCATAAGCTGTCTCTTAAGTAACTTTTTTAAAAGGGTTTTTTTAAATGTTTTATTTATTTTTGATACAGAGAGACAGAGCATGAGAGGGGGAGGGGCAGAGAGAGAAGGAGACAGAAAACTAGAAGCAGGCTCCAGGCTCTGAGCCAGTCGTCAGCACAGAGCCCGACACGGGGCTCGAACCCCCGAACGTGAGATCTGACCTGAGCCGAAGTCGGAGGCTTAACCGACTGAGGCACCCAGGTGCCTCCTCTTAAGTAACTTTTATTTAAAATGACTTGTATGCGAAAGTGACACATTTGGGGTGGACTGCTCTTGTCCCCTACACCATCCTGTGACACTCCCACATCCTAAATAATTTACTTTTATTAGGTTACGATTTACTCTTTGGGATGTAAAGATCTTTAGGTTTTGACAAATGCATAGTGGCAAGTATAAATCACTCAGATATCATGGAATACTTAAAAACCCCACCCTCTGATCCTTTTATTGTGGTAGGGTCCCCTTCCTAAGGAAAGGAAAAGAAACTTCTGAAGGCAACCTGGCTATACATGTATGTGACAACATCCCTCACGACCTTGTCCATGAGACTACTTAATCGGACTGCATGTTTGAGCATTACCATATATGAGAGAGAAAGAAATAGAAAATATATAAAAATCTATGGCACTTGGGACTCAGCTCTTCAAGTACGAACCCAGCTGAGCCGTGCTGGCACGAATAAAGTTGCTTCCTGGAAAGAAAAGCCTCGGTCTCATGACTTTCTGTGTGAGAAACCTGCTACATTGTCATCTCCAGTTTTTCCTTTTCCAGAATCTCCTATAAATGGAGTCACATAGTGTGTAGCCTTTTCAGACTGAATTCTTTCACTTATAAGAGTACATGTAAGGTTCATCCATGTCTTTGTATGGGGTGCCGGCTCATTTCTTTTTATTGGTGAACTAACTAACAGGAGAAAAAAAAAGAAGTTAATAACATACCTACATGCATCCCGTACTCATGGCGGATACCCAGGAAAAAGGAGTAATTCCCCAAAGAGGCCCACCTCTCACCCTAAATGCTATCTTCAACTAAAGACCAAATGATTTTGGGTGGTGAGAAGGCCAGATTAGGCATCTTATCAGGTGAGCACAGTAAATGAGGATATGGACGTTAATGCAGATTTAAGTCTGTTTCTTTTGATAAGAGTTTTTGAGACATAGTCATTTTTCTGTTCTAAGAGGGAGACACCCTTATAAATGGAGCTATTCTTTATAAGCATGCATTTTACTCACCAAACAGCAACTTCTACCCAGCTTCCAGAGATTCCCCTGTGTCTGCTGTTTCTTAAAATTAATCAACCCAAATAATTTTTCTGCCAAAGAGGCATATTTGGGGTTGGTGTATTCTGCCTCCTTCACATGGATGAACCTCAGTTTGCTTGGGATTCATCTATTGAAGGACATCCCGGTTTCTTTAAGTTTGTAACCATTATTAACAGAACTGCTATATGTAAATGCATGAAAGGTTTTGTTTAGAAGAAATTTTTACCGAAGGCCAATTCAAGTTACGTCTTAAGGGGGTTCTTTGTGCCTCTTGAATTTGAATATTTCTTTTCCCAGATTTCGGAAATTCTCAGTTATAATTTGGTCTAGTATCCCTTCAGGCCCTTTCTCTCTCTCTTCCTCTTCAGGAATTCCTATGATACGGATGTTGTTCCACTTGATTGTGTCACTCAGGTCTCAAATTCTCTTTTCCTGCTCCTGGATTAATTTTCCTCTCTTTTTTTCAGCTTCCTCTTTTGCTATAACTATATCTTCTAATTCACCTATTCTTCTCTCTGCCTCGTCAATCCTTGAGGTGGCTGCCTCCAGTTCGTTATTCACCTCACCTATAGCCTTTTTAAACTCATTATATTGCCTAGTCATTGTCTCAGTTGATTCTTTGATGCTTTTCTCAACCCCAGCAATTAATTTTATGACAAGTTTTTTTTTAAATTCTTGATCCGGTATGTTGTCTAG
The DNA here is from genome assembly GCF_006229205.1 of Suricata suricatta. Taxonomy (NCBI): domain Eukaryota; kingdom Metazoa; phylum Chordata; class Mammalia; order Carnivora; family Herpestidae; genus Suricata; species Suricata suricatta. The sequence goes on along the minus strand of NC_043712.1, from coordinate 7,898 downwards.
ATCTGTCTTGAGCAGTTCCGTGGCTGTGACTTCCTCTTGGAGGTTCTTCAGGGGAGAGTTCCTTCGTTTTGTCATTTTTGCTAGTTTTATGTCTCTTGTCACCTTTAGAAAGCTCATTGTGCACTGTGCACCTATTAATATTTCTCTGTTAAAGGAGGCTTATTGACTGTCCAGGGCCTGTC
>NC_043712.1:5529-7616 GCF_006229205.1 Suricata suricatta | reverse complement strand
ACAGGGTCTTGGGGAGTTGGGTGCCAATGGCCCCAGATCTGCAGGTCGCTCTGGGCAGGACGGACGTTGTCACAGGATCGATTCCTCCACGTCCAGAAGCACAGAGTAGCTTTCCATCCTTTACATCTTCCTTCATTTCTGTCCCCAGTGTCCTGTTGTCCTCAGAGGCAGGTGTGTCACCTTGCCTAGATTTCCTTCCAGGCACTTGGTTCCTTCTGATGAGGTTGTAAATGGGACCGTCTCTTCATGTCTCTTTCCAATGGGTCGTCATGAGTGTGTAGATATGTGCGTGGTGTTTGTGTCGATTTTGTATCCTGCAAGTGTATGCATTTCTTAGTTCTGTTTACCTTAAAAATTACGGTGTGAGTTTCTACCAGCAAAAGTGGGTTTATTTGGGAAGAAGAGAGTATTTGTCCTCCTGTGACTGGAGTAACATTACATTCCTCTGCACATGGATAGCCTGCCGTCTGGCACCCTTTGTTGAAAAGACCACTGTTTCCCCAACATCATGTTGTCTGCCCTTGTCAAAATTCAGTTGACCATAGATGAGAGGGTTACTTTCTGGGTTTTCAATCAAATCCCACTGATCTGTGTGTATATTTTTATGACAGTATCACAATGATTTATTTATTGTTGCTTTGCTTGAAGGTTTGAAATTGGGAAGTATGAGCTTCTACCTTTGATTTTTTTTTGATCGTTTTGTGGTCCCTTGATTTTCCATACAACCGTAAGATTAGTTTGTGCATTTCTTCTGAGAGGCCTTTGTGAATTTTCCTGGGAATCAAATTGAATCTACCACTTGCATTGTGTACTATCGTCATTTAGCAATAGTACACTTTAGTCTTCAATTTCTTCCAGCAGTGTTTTTTTATATCTATTCTCAAGTATTTTATTCATGTTGATGTTCCCTAAAATGGAATCGTTTTCTATAATTCTTCTTTGTAAGATTCATTGCTAGTGCATACAAATAAGTGAGATATTTGTGTATTGATATTTTATCCTGTAACTTTCCTGAATTAGGTGACTAACTCCAATCATTTTGTTGAATCTTTAAGAAGTTCTTTACATAAGGTGCTGTCCTCTCTGGTTTCTGAATAGGTGTAGTTCTACCTTTTTCTTTCACTGTGGATGCATTTTTTTTTCTTTCCTCATTGCTCTGTGTAGAACTTTTAGTACCTTACTAGGTAATGGGTGAAAAGCCTACATCTTGGCACTGTTCCCGATATCAGAAGAAAACTTACAGTCTTCAAAATTGAGAATGATGTTTGCTACAGGTTTTTTAAATGTATTATCCTTTTTCCTACTTTATTGGGTCTTTATCATGAACTAGCATTGAAATGTGTCTAGAGCTCTTCCTGTTGTAATTAATATGATTACATGATTTTATTTCATAAAGTGTAGGGCATAAAATTACTTGGAGTCAATGTGTTAAATTATGCTTGAATATCTAGGCTTGACTTGCTTATCTTGTGCAATACTTTTGAATGGTTAGGATTTAGGGTTTAGGGTAGAGTTTAGGGTTTAGGGTGAGGGTTAGGGTTTAGGCTTAGGGGTTAGGGTTAGGGAGTTAGGGTTAGGGTTAGGATCAGAACCCTGGAGGCTCCAGGCGCTGAACCCCCAGCAGTGCAGTGGTCTTCCTGGATGGCTGATTGGAGGGAGCATGGGAGGATGCCAGCCAGCCATCAGACTTGGCTTCCAAGGCAGGGGTCTTCTTTGGGCTAGTATACAGGGGTGCCTCTGGAGCCCCCTCGTGCAGCTCCATTCTGGCTTTGAAAATGATATGGTGCTGTTCCATGTGCCATGGTGAGTCATCCTGAACTACCTCTGGGCCCTGGGTCCCTGCTTGTATCAGACCCAGGACTCGGGTCCCCATGAGGTGTAGCCTTGTCTAGGGTTTGGGTTCGGGTTCTATCCAAGGGAGTCACCAGGGCAGAAGCGATACCAGTCTGGTGCGAGTTTGAGCCCCGCATTGTGCTCAGTGCTGTCTGCTTGGAACTCTGAGCCTGCTTCAGAACCTGTGTCTCCCTCTCTCTGCCCCTTCTTTACTTGTGTCTTGTCTCTCTCTCTCTTTCTTTCCTCCTCTCACA
>NC_043712.1:0-5429 GCF_006229205.1 Suricata suricatta | reverse complement strand
TAGAAAGCTCATTGTGCACTGTGCACCTATTAATATTTCTCTGTTAAAGGAGGCTTATTGACTGTCCAGGGCCTGTCGTTTCAGGAAATATTATTTTAATGGTGTCTCTCAGTTTCTCTTGTTGTGCCTTTGAATATTTTATTTCCCTACTCAGCAATATTTGGGACTCGCTGTCATGCACACTTTGGCTTGTTTCTTGGTGTAGCCCTAAGAAGGAAAACAGACAGACACACACAGAGGGAACAGTAACACACAAACGCTCAGACAAATCAAACAAACAAACACATTAACAGGGGGAAAGAAAATAAAGAGAATGGAGAGGAAAGAGACGAAAAGAGGAGAAGAAGAAAAGAAAAAGAAAAAGAAAGAAAAAAGGAAAAAAATAAATAAAGGGGGTCAGAGACAACAAAGGACAGTGGACAGTCTACAAGTGTATGACCAGTTGAGGGGAGATGTAGGGATGAGATATAGGAGAATATATCTGGATTGCAAGAAGGTAAAGAAGAAAAAAAGGAAAAAAAGGGGAGAAAGGAGAAAGGAAAATGAGGAGTAAAAATTTTTTAAAGTTTAAGTAAAAAAAAGTAATAATAAAAAATACGTACAGAAAAAGGCAAAAAGAAAAAAAATGAAGAAAAAAAGGAAAAAATTATTTAAAAAAAGCAAACAACAACAACAACAAAAACAACAAAAAAAACCCAGCAGCTCCCCCTCATGGATAGGCCTGGTTTGATGTGATAGGTCTCGGAGGCTGCTCTCAGAGGCTCCGCCTTGGCGTCTGCAGAGATTAGATAGGTGGCACGCCAAGCTCTGCTGAACTACAAACTGTAGGCCACTCTAATGAGTCCAATCTCCTTTTGCCTTTTGTCACCCAGTGCTGGGAGATCATGGCCTGAGCCAAAGTTGGATGCTTAACCAACTGAGCCACCCAGGTGCCCAGTTAGTTTTGCACTTTATGATTTTTTTATATAAGCTAAATGATACTTTATTTTTTATTTTTTAAAGTCTTTGCACTTTAATTTCTTTTTTTAATTTACATCTTAGTTAGCATGTAGTGTAACAATGATTTCAGGAGTAGGTTCCTTAATGCCCCTTATGTATTTAGCCCATCCTCCCTCTCATCCCCCCTCCAGTAATCTTCTGTTTGTTCTCCATATTTAAGAGTCTCTTATGTTTTGTCCCCCTCCCTGGTTTTAAATTATTTTTGCTTCCCTTCCCTTATGTTCATCTGTTTTGTATCTTAAAGTCCTCATATGAGTGAAGTCCTATGATATTTGTCTTTCTATGACTGGCTAATTTTTCTTAGCATAATACCCTCGAGTTCCATCCATGTAGTTGCAAATGGCCCTATTTCATTCTTTATGTTTTTAATCTTTTTAATGTTTTTTAATTTAGTTTTGAGAGACAGAGAGAGACAGTATAAGCTTGAGAGGGTCAGAGAGAGAGACACACAGAATCTGAAACAGGCTCCAGGCTCTGAGCTAGCTGTCAGCACAGAGCCCAATGCAAGGCTTGAACCCACGAACCACGAGATCATGACCTGAGCTGAAGCTGGACGCTTAACCATCTGAGCCACCCAGATACCCCTGATTTCATTCTCTTTGATTGCTGAGTGATACTCCAGTGTGTGTGTGTGTGTGTGTGTGTGTGTGTGTGTGTGTGTACACACCCCTTCTTCTTTATCCATTCATCCATCAATGGAAATTTGGACTCTTTCCATGCTTTGGCTATTGTTGATAGTGCTGTTATAAACATTGGGGTACATGTGTCCCTTTGGAACAGCACACCTGTATCCCTTGGATAAATACTAGTAGTGCAATTGCTGGGTCATAGGGGAATTCAATTTTTAATTTTTTGAGGAATCTCTACACTGTTTTCCGGAGTGGTGGCACCAGTTTGCATTTCCATGAGCAGTGCAAAAGAGATCCTCTTTCTCCACATCCTCGCCAGCATCTGTTGCTGCCTGAGTTGTTGATGTTAGCCATTCTGACGAGTGTGAGGTAATATCTCATCGTGGTTTTGATTTGTTTTTCCCTGAATATGAGTGATATTGAGCATCATTTCATATGTCTGTTGGCCATCTGGATGTCTTCTTTGGAGAAGTGTCTGTTCATGTCTTTAGCCCATTTCTTCACTGGATTATTTATATTTTGGGTGTTGAGTTTGATAAGTTCCTTATAGATTTTGGATAGCAACCCTTTATCTCATATGTTATTTGCAAATATCTTCTCCCATTCCATCAGTTGCCTTTTAGTTTTGCTGACTGTTTCCTTCGCTGAGCAGAAGCTTTTTATTTTTATGAGGTCCCAATAGTTCATTTTTGCTTTTGTTTCCCTTGCCTCTGGAGACATGTTGAGTAAGACGTAGCTGCAGCCAAGGTCAAAGAGATTCTTGCCTGCTTCCTCCTCGAGGATTTTGATGGCTTCCTGTGTTACATTTAGAGTTTATTTTTGTGTATGGTGTAAGGAATCGATCCAGGTTCATTTTTCTGCATGTCGCTGTCCAGTTTTCCCTTGGCTGAAGAGACTGTCTTTATTCCACTGAATACTCTTCCATGCTTTCTCAAGGATAAATTGGCCATATGTTTGTGGGTCCATTTCTGGGTTCTCTATTCTCTTCCAGGGATCTGAGTGTCTGTTTTGGTTCCAGCACCATACTGTCTTGATGATTACAGCTTTGTAATACAGCTTGAAGTCTGTATTACAAAGGAAGTTTGTGATGCTTCCTGCTTTGGTTTTCTTTTTCAAGATTGCTTTGGCTATTCAGGGTCTTTTCTGATTCCATACAAATTTTAGAATTGTTTGTTTTAGCTCTGTGAAAAATGCTGGTGTTGTTCTGATAGGGATTGCATTGAATATGTAGGTTGCTTTGGGTAGTATTGACATTTTAACAATATTTGTATTGTTAAATGTTGTATTTAATATCTAGGAGCATGGAATATTTTTCCAATTTTTTTGTGCCTTTTTCAATTTCCTTCATCAGCTTTCTATCGTTTTCAGTGTACAGATTTTTTCACCTCTTTTGTTATGTTTATTCCTAGGTATTTTATGGTTTTTGGTGCAATTGTAAATGGGATTGATTCCTTAATTTCTCTTTCTGTTGCTTCATTGTTGGTGTATAGGAATGCAGCCAATTGCTGTGCATTGATTTTATATCCTGCCACTTTGCTGAATTCCTGGATCAGTTCCAGCAGTTTTTGGGTGGAATCTTTTGGGTTTTTCCATATAGAGTATCATGTCACCTGCAAAGAGTGAAACTTTGACCTCCTCCTGGTTGATTTGGATGCTTTTTATTTCTTTGCGTTGTCTGATTACCAAGGCTAAGATTTCCAATACTATGTTGAGTAACAGTGGCGAGAGTGGACATCCCTGTCTTGAACCTGACCTTAGGGGGAAAGCTTTAGTTTTTCCCCATTGAGGATGATATTAGCGTTGGGTCTTTCATATATGGCTTTTATGATTTCAAGGTCTGAGCCTTCTATCCCTACTTTCTTAAGATTTTTTTTTAATCAAGAATGGATGCTGCATTTTGTCAAATGCTTTCTCTGCATCTATTGAGAGGATCATGTGGTTCTTGTCCTTTCTTTTCCTGATATGATGAATCACATTGATTGTTTTGCAGCTATGGAACCTGCCCTGCATCCCAGGTATCAATCCCACTTGGTCATGGTGAATAATTTTTTTAATGTATTGTTGAATTTGGTTGGCTAATATCTTGTTGAGGATTTTTGCACCCATGTTTCTCAGGGAGGTTGGTCTACAGTTCTCTTTTTAAGTGGGATCTTTGTCCAGTTTTGGAATCAAGGTAATGTTGGCTTCATAGAAAGAGTTTGGAAGTTTTCTCCCATTTCTATTTTTTGGAATAGCTTCAAGAGAAAAGGTGTTAACTCTTCCTTAAATATTTGGTAGAATTCCCCTACAAAGTCATCTGGCCCTGGACTCTTGTGTTTTGGGAGGTTTTTTTTTTTTATTACTAATTCGATGTCTTTACTGGTTATGGATATGTTTCAGTTTTGGTAGTTTATATGTTTCTAGGAATTTGTCCATTTCTTCCAGATTTCCCATTTTATTGGCGTATAGTTGCTCATAATATTCTCTTATTATTATTTTTATTTCTGCTGTGTTGGTGGTGATGTCTCCTCTTTCATTCTTGATTTTATTTGTTTGGGTCCTTTCCTTTTTATTTTTGATCAAACTGGCTAGTGGTTTATCAATTTTGTTATTTTTTCAAAGAACTAGCCTGTGGTTTCATCAATCTGTTCTACTGTTTTTTGTTTGGCTTGTTATTTTCATTTCAATAGCATTGATTTCTGCTCTAATCTTTATAACTTTCTGCCTTTTACTGGTTTTGGATTTTATTTGCTGTTCTTTTTCTGGCTCTTTGAGGTGTAAGCTTAGGTTGTGTTCCTGAGACCTTTCTTCCTTTTTTAGGAAGGCCTGGAATGCTATATACTTCCCTCTTACGACTCCCTTTGCTGCATCCCAGAGGTTTTGGGTTGTAGTGTTATCATTTTCATTGGCTGCCATGTACTTTTTAATTTCCTCCTTAACTTCTTGGTTAGCCCATTCATTCTTTAGTAGGGTGTGTAGTCTCCAAGTATTTGTTATCTTTCCAAATTTTTTCTTGTGGTTGATTTTGAGTTTCATAGTGTTGTGGTCTGAAAATATGCACGGTATGATCTCGATCTTTTTGTACTTGCTGAGGGCTGATTCGTGTCCCAGTATGTGGTCTGTTCTGGAGAACGTTCCATGTGCACTGGAGAAGAATGTATATTCCACTGTTTCAGGATGAAATGTTCTGAATATATCTGTAATGTCCATCTGGTCCAGTGTGTCATTCTGAGCCATGGTTTCCTTGTTTATTTTCTGTTTAAATGATTTGTCCATTGCTGTAAGTGGGGTGTTGAAGTCCCTACTATTATCGTATTATTATCAATGAGTTTCTTTATATTTGTGATTAATCAATTTATATATTTTGGTTCTTTCACATTTAGAGCATAAATTTTTACAGTTGTTATGCCTTCTTGGTGGATAGACCCCTTAAGTATGATATAATGCCCTTCCTCATTTCTTGTTATGGTTTTTATTTTAAAGTCTAGATTATCTTATATAAGTATGGTTACTCTGGCCTTCTTTTGGTGACCATTAGCATTATAGAGGTTCTCCATCCCTTTACTTTGAATCTGAAGGTGTCTTCAGGTCTAATGTGGGTCTCTTGTAAACAGTATATAGATGGATATATATTATCTGATCTGTTACTCCATGTCTTTTGATTGGAGCATTTAGTCTGTTGACATTTAGTTTGTGCTCTGTACATCCTGGATTTTTATCTCTGTATCTTTCTGCAGGTTAGGAAAGTTTTCTGCTTTGATTTGTTCACATAACCCTTCTACCCCTATTTCTCTGTCTTCATCTTCTGGGACCCTTATGATT
>NC_043711.1:106190993-106191848 GCF_006229205.1 Suricata suricatta | reverse complement strand
TCTCAGAACCTGGAGATCCTCTCACTCCCAGGGACATCCCAGGCTAGGTACAAGCTGAGGGGAGTCCAAGAGGCCAAGGCACTGACCCCATCACCTCAAAGGTTCCCTCTCACTCCACCTGTAAGGCTCTATTTCACCCAAACACAAGTTGTGAATTGTTTACAGCAACCTGACTTCACTCATTCTTGAAGGGCAGTCTACTCCACACCCAAAACGGAGTTTTACTTCAGCCACTCTTCTGCCAAAAGGAAAGAAAATTACAGGTTTGTGATGAGCAAAGGGTCTAAGACAAGAGATTTAGGTAACATTTTTGAGGGACAACACTTGAGCAAACATCAACAGGCACATCCCATGGAAGAAAACAAAACTCAGGCACCCCAAACAAGTTCTCCTTCCCCAGCTACAGACCTTCTTCAGATGCCTGAAGTCCCAGGGCTCTGTGCCAATTCTTAGTATCCCCAGGACTTGTAAAGGCAAACTATGTAATAGACTATTACTTTTTTTTTTTTTAAGATTTAATTTTAAGTAATCTCTGCACCCATGCTCAATTGACTGAGCCAGCCAGGTACCCCTAGACTATCACCTTCTGAAAAGGTCCAAGGTAGAATTTGTCTTAAACCTTGATAAACCTTGACTTGCCTCAGAACTACAAATGTTTTCTACTTAGTCAACTAGGAACAGATTAGATTGCACGTCTGTAGAGTCAAGTAAATCCAAACGTGCAAGCAATGGGCACTGGGAGACCTCCGGGAAGCCCTGGAACGCTGGAACGCGAACCACAGGGGGCACCCGAGACACCCCCCCTCCCACCCAGGACAGCGGAGCAGGGGAAAGAGGGGACGCTCTCGGAGGGGA
>NC_043711.1:106110835-106190893 GCF_006229205.1 Suricata suricatta | reverse complement strand
GTCCGCGGCCCAGCTGCGCTGCCCAGACCTCAGCCGCCGTAAACATCAGCCGCCCCACTGCGCCTGTGCGCGCAACGGCCCGAATGCGCGTGCGCCCCGGCCTGGCGCTTAAAGGGGCGACACGCTCCTGGTGGGCCCAGGCACGGTTCCTGCCGACGACTTCCAGACTAACCGCGAGGCGCGTGCGAGACAGAAGAGAGACGCAGGGCCTGCCCTGCACTCTGCGAAGATATTGCGGAGGGTTTGGTCGAAGGACAGCTGCAGGTGAAGATTATCACTTCCGCGCTCCACCCAGCAGGGACCCAGCTGGGAAGGGGTAACAAGTGAAGAAGAAATGAAAAAACTGTGTGATGGACAGTAACTCGAGGCTGTGACTACTCTAGCTTGGGTGACACGGAAAGGACATTGGAGCAAAGGTCTGCAGGACAAGAAGGATCCTGCTGTGCCAAGAGAGGGGCCAATGGCTGCAGATCAGGGAAAGAGGAAGTAGGCAGGAGCCACCTGCCATGCCCACACCTGAGAGGAGGCCACAGCAGGCCCCCCGCCCACCCACCCCTACTCCTCTTCAGTATGCTGCCAACTCCTACACCTGCACCTGGGCAAACCCTTCCCCTTTTTTCGGGACCTCCACAGAGAAACACGGAGTTGGAATAGACCCTGTAAGTTCTGTCTCACAAAGTGGACAATAAACCCGTACATTTTCCTATTGTGGAGCTGGTTTACATAGGAGTCTCCATAACAGACAACTGAAGACATCTCAAATGACACGAAGACCCATCAGAGTAGATTCTCAAGAAATGAGAGTTACTGTCATAAGGTTTCCATTCCTAGACAATGGTGGAGTTTGGGCAAGGAGGCAGACTGGTCAAATTTCTTTGGGTTCTACAAAGCAAAGAGAATGGTTTTTGAATAATATGAATAGGAGTCATATAAAAGGGAACATTATGAAGATATGAACTTCCTAAATGCACTGGAGGAAGGAGGAGGAAGCTCCCCCTGGGAAAGCATACTGGATGGGCAAAGTGCTGGATGACACAGGAGGGTGTCATTGCAGACCCTGGCAGACCTGGAGGAGCCAGGGTATGCATGCACCCACATGTGCATCCCACACAGTAAGGGTACGTCTCCTTTGTTTGTCTCAAGGTGAGAGTCCTAGTGAACCTAAGCTTTGCTGGCCTGTGGGACACCACCACGTAGGAGGCCAAGCCCCTGAAGGGTTGAAGGTGGATTTGATCTCAGAGCAGGGAAGTTATGCTTAACAGCATCATGCTTTAGATGTTGTTGACCAGGCACATGGACCCTGCATTATCAGGGCTGCCTGATAAGCCCTCTATGTGAGAATAGTTTGGGATACCTTTGCTGGACATCAGTCAAGATCATTCTGCATCTCAGAAGTGACCTCGTGGCTCTGTGTTCAGAACCACTGGCAGCACTTTGTTTGGTGCTGCCTCCCCTCACCACTCCCAGCCATCCTGGGACTTGTCCTCTTCTGCCACCTTGATGCCACATATCCCTGTGAGCCCCCTGCACAGCCCACAGCCGACCCAGTAAACTTTGCAAAACTCCTCCCACTCTTACTTTCACTTCATCCCAACTTCAGATGTGGTTTTCCACATGAGCTTTTAACAGCAGACCCTTCCTTTGAACATAGCCTTGTAAGCCACTCCATATATATAATAACTACAACCATCACTGCTGTGGAGGAGAGGGCTTGTCAACAATCTCACAACCTTGACCCTGGATTCAAATTACAGAGGTCCTATGGCTATCCTTGACCTTCTCTCCCCACTTCAGGGGACACATCCTCTATATACTCCACCCTGTCTTGTCCCTGGATGTCTCAACTCTCACCAGGATGATGTCTTAACTGGCCTCCTGCCTGCTCTCTCACCACTCCTCCCTGGACTCTGCCAGCTGGTCTTCCTAAAGCACAGTCTGATCACATCAGTCCTCTGTTTCTACCTAGCTATAAGACATATCTTTTTGGCTCTCCAGAATCATTCCCCAACCCATTCCATGTCAGCTCCACCATCCATATACCATCTTTGTAGAGTGTCATGCTAAGCACTTTACGTGGGTTATTTCCATGAAGTAGATACTGGTATGACCTCTGAGAATGACAAGGGCAGTCCCTGACACTGGAAGCTGGCCTGGCACACACAGCAAAGATGTGTTCTCCTGTTGGACATAAACCATCTTGCAGAGAAGCTCCATTGTGACACAGGGAGTCATAATTGTGCCCACAGACCAAAACAAGGTCCCTGTGTCACCCACAGAATCTCACATATGTTCCCTCCCAGCCAATACCAGTGACTCCTGCTGCTCCTTCATCACTTACAGATGAGCCTCCCCCTGCCCTGCCCGCTAACACATATCACTTATTGAGATGCCTCTGCTTCCTGACAGCATCCAATCCACTCAGAGTTTCCCCGTCTGTAAACGGAGGTGTCAGTACCTTGCCAAAGGCCACCCAGACACACCTACAGTTGGATGAGCTTGTCTTTTTTATTCAGGTGTGTGTGGGATGCTACCATGGGGAGCTGTGGGGTGTCTCTAACAGATGTTGAGAAGACTTCCTGAAGGTTGGGTGATTTGTGGGCCACTTGTGGTTGGCATATCTGGAAGAGGAGTCCCCTGGCACAGGGAAAGTCATGTAGAGGCCTGAGGCAGTGGTGTACCTGGGTACTTGTGGCTGGAGCCACATGCAGTGGGTTATGTTCTTATCTTCAAAGTATAGTACTAACATTTCTTTTGGTTAGGGTAGCTTTAAAAAATGTCTTTATTGTAGTAATACAGAGATAGCATAGATTTATCATTTTAACCATTTTTAAGTATACAGTTCAGTGGCATTAAATACATCTTAATGGCTGTGCAACCATCACCACTATCCATCTCCAGCATTTTTTCATCATCCCTAACTGAAATGTGCCAAAAAACTCTGCAACTCTCACGAAGATGGACTGGACTTTCCCTCATGCCTGAAACAACCAAGAAATGGACAAATATGTGAAGCAACAGTTCTCAGAACCTGGACGTTGTGCAATAAGCTCAGTGACTCCTGGGAGACAAGAAACCAAGGGGCTGAGCCCTTACAATTGCCCCATCTCACCACTGTGAGAGTCTTCAGCCTGAAGTGCAGGGGGGCGGGGATCCCAAGCAGAGCTGGGAGGACTCCTTGAGTTGAGGAGACAAAACTGAGAATGCAGGGGGACCAGGGTAACTAGAGCTCCCAGGGCAGACTACAGATGGGGAGAAAGATACATAGAGGACCTGGGGACATGCAGCAGCTCCCCATCAAGTGTTCAGTAGAGAACTAATCAGCCCATGTCTGTGCAGAAACAACCCAAGGCCAGAGAAGGAACTGTCCAAAAGGGTGAGAAGTAACACTGTCCATAGTTGAGCAGGGCAGAAAGTAATGTCAGTTACCAGCAGCCACAGTGGAAAACCTCTTGGTTTATGGAACAGTGAGAAGAGTGTGCAGGAGGGTCTTGCCTCAGGAGTGAGTCATCGCCCCAGACCCATCATTGATCAGACCCCACCTAACATATCAGAGAAATATCTGAAAGGATCAAATGTTTCCTGGTCACTGTGTCCAAGAACAAAGCTCAGGAATATTTACAATAATACAAAATATCCAACACTCAACAAGGTAAAATTCACAATGTCTGGTATCCAATCTAGAATTGTCAAGAATATAATTTTAATTCTTAATGTTGATTTATTTTTGAGAGTGGGGAGAGGCAGAGAGGGAAGGAGACACAGAATCTGAAGCAGGCTCCAGTCTCTGAGCTGTCAGCACAGAGCCCAACACAGTGCTCAAACTCATGAACCACGAAATCATAACCTGAACCGAAGTGGGACACTTAACAACTGAGCCACCCAGGTACTCCTAGAATTGTCAGGAATATAAAGAAGGAGGCATAATGAGGAGTTAAGTGCAGACACAGAGCTTACCTAAAGAGACCCAAATATAACTTCTAGGAATAAAAATTACAATGTCTGATTTGAGAAATACACTGGATGGTATTAACAACAGATTAGACATTGCTAAAGAAAGGATTGAAGACATAGCAATAAGAACTATCCAAGTAAAACATGAAGAGAAAAGAGAATAGATGAACAGCATCAATGGCAACTGTGGGGCAACCTCATGTGACCTAGTGTACATGTAATTAGTGTCCCAAAAAGAAGGAAAGACACGATGGGACAGAAAAAAAAAATAGTTGAGAAAGTAAAGTCTGAAAATTTTCCAAATTTGATGACACTTACAAACCTCAAAGAACCCCAGGCACAGGAATAAGAAAACTATCAAGGCACAATATAATCAAATTGTTCAAAACCAATGATGAAGAGAAAAAAATTTTAAACACCCAGATAACAAAGACGTGTTATAAACAAACAAGTCAAGATGAAGATGACGGCAGATCACAAGATGCCACAAGGCGTCGCTGTTGTGTTAAAAGCATCCAAACCCTCCTCCAAAAAGGCAAGAGACCACTCCTCACTGTGAGCCCTTCATAGCTAGCAAGTGGAATTAACCAGTTTCAGACACACCTTACGGCTTCTCTGCTATTTGTACTATGCAGGTGAGTGTCGTTTGATGTCATCTGAAAGTATTGGTGAACTCCAGTGTATTCGTACATGTAAAATGATTGAGAAAGGAATCTAAAAATAATTTCTCATCTTGAAACAAACCACCTTAATAAAAAAAACTAGTGATACATGGGCATAGGTCTGATGAAGAGTGATGCTTAATTTTATGTATCTATTTGGCTAGGATGTGGTGCCCTGATGTTTGGGTAAACACTCTAGATGCATGACAGTATTTTTTAGATGTGATTAACATTTAAATCAGGGGCACCTGGGTAACTCAGTTGGTTTAATGTCCAACTCTTGATTTCAGCTCAGGTGTTGGGCTCTATGATAAGAGTGCAGAGCCGCTTGGGATTCCTTCTCTCCCTCTCTCTCTGCCCCTCCCCTGCTTGTGCTCATGCTTGCTCACTCTCTCTCTCTCTCTCTCTCTCTCTCTCTCTCTCTCTCTCTCTCTCTTCCTCTCAAATAAATATAAATATAAAAATTTTTAAGAAACATTTAAATCAGCAAACATTAAGTAAAGCAAACTTCCCTCCATAATGTGGGGTGGGCCTTATCCAAGCACTTGAGACCCTAAGAGCAAAGACTGAGATTCCCCAGAGAAGGAATTGTGCCTCCAGAGGGCCTTTGGACATCAGACTGCAGCGTCAACTCTTCCTAGGTCTCCAGTCTGCCACCTGCCCCGCAGATTTCAGACTTGGCTACTGCAATTGAGTGAGCCGATTCCATAAAATAAGCCCCTTCCCCACCCCAGTTCTTAGATAGATAGATAGATAGATAGATAGATAGATAGATAGATAGATGATAGATAGATAGATAGATGATAGATGACAGATAGATATAGATAGATAGATGATAGATGACACAAAGAAATAGTGTCAGCCCAGGGTCTAGAGGCCTACCTCCAGGGCACCTGGGGTGGAAGCATCCTGAGGAGTGGACACCCACATTTCTTAAGCTCTGAGTCCTAGGGTTCAAGGGTCTCTTCTCCCTAGCCCCTGTAACTTACGAAAGGAAAGTCATCCGGGGAAAGCATGAGTGGGCAGCCGCCTTGGAGAAGGAAGGCCAGTCTAGAAAGACCAAACTCCAGAACTTCTGAATGCAGCTGCTGGCAGGCCAGACCAGTTGCTAGCAGCAGTGGTAGCAGCAGATGTACTCAATCCTCGGGCACCAGTTGAGAAGTACCTAAACTCGGAGGGCCCTGGGGGGTGGCTAGCACCTAACAGAGGCAGATCTTAGAGCTGGGAGTGGTTGCTGGTATAGATGGGGAGATGCAGGGAAGGGGAGGGGGGTTCAAGGGTGTCTTCAAAGTATAAGGGGATGATACATGACCTCTGCAGCCTGGGCTAACCCTTTCCACCTTCCTCCTCCCCTCCTTCAGTAGCATGTGCTGTGGATCCCTTTACAGAGGAAAAAACCAAAGCACGGGGGCTGGAAGTGACGTGTTCAAGGTTCCCAGGTATGAAAGGGCCCCTGACTCAGAGGTGCTGCCAGTGCTACTGTGTCAGAAAGCAGAAGCCCCCAAAAGGGGACTTGTCCAGCACCACTGACTGTCATCCATGCAGCAGCTCTGTGCAGACATACTTCCTGACCACCCCCCACTCAAGAGAGCACACATCCTGTTCTTGGCCCTTTCTCCCTACTTGGTCTCCTAGGCTCTGTACTTGGCTGGTGAGGGAGGAGCTAGAGACCCTCTGATGGGACATCTATCTGGACCTGCCCGAAGGTGCTGGGCATCTCCCTCAGGCCACACCAGTTCTGACCCTCAACCTTGGCCAGAATAGCACAGCGGCGGCTCTATGTGACATTCCGTCTAAAGGGTTTAAGTGCTTGAACAATGATTCAAGATCACCAGTCCTGACCCAGGGCTTCAAAATGCAGGGTGGCGGCAGCAGCCCATCCCCCCATACCAGTAGCCACTCAGGGGTGCCTTGAGACTGTTGAAAGCTGCCCCAGGACACTTCAAGCATGGTTGACTGGCGAGTGGATGGTGTCTGGACCAGAATTCTGTGGGCATGGAATGAGCTTTGAGGCCTCAAGCAGACCAGCATCACCATGAGCCCCTCCCACTGATGCTCTGACACAGTTTTTCAGCGACCCTGAGCTGGTGGGTAGTGGGGGCATCCAAATGCTTCAGCTGGCTCAGAATGACCCGGTCCCCACTGTGGTGAGTGCACATGTATCACGTCTTCATATGCCCCTCCTTCTGGACTGATTAGGAAGCTGTAGTACAGAGAGTCAACTTTTCAGGGTCTAGTCAATGCAAAATGTGGTCCCTAGCCTATGGCCACTGTGAGTGTCATATTCATAGGATACTTTGGGACTGCAGGCTGAGAAATCTCCCCAGTGCTCAAGAATGTGGGAGGGCTGTGGATCAGGAGAAAGATCCCCTGCCAATCTTGCCACTGCCATGCACGTGTAATTTCTCAAACAATCTCAAGGGGTTCCAAACTCCAAAAAGGCCCCCACAGATTCAGCACGTCAAGAAGGAAATGTGCTTGGGGGTCTTTCCCAGTGATCCCAGACCTGCTTCCAGGCCTTCCCTCAGAGCTGAGCTCAGCAGAAATCACACGGAGGGCCAGCACATGGGACGGAGCCAGGCAGCTAGCTGTCATACCCTCTGGGAACAGCATGAGGGTAGAGAGGTCCTCCAGAGAGGGTACAAGTGTGGTGATGGCTAGGGAATGATCAGGAAGGTTCTGGAGATTGTGGTCCCAGTACAAGGCCCACATCTTAGTCCTTTCTGCTGCTGACTAAAAATGTGTACATGGGAAGAAACTGCCTTTAGGAGTGTAGAGAAGAGATCTTGGATAAGCCTAACTGCCCTGTGGGAAACCCCTGGCCAGGACAGTGGCAGTGAATCATCCAGGCAGGCTAGCCCAGGCTGATGGGGGTGAGGAGAGGGCCCCATAGGGACAGGTATACCTGCTCATCTCTGTAGGCAGGAGGAGCCAGAGGAGTGCTGGAGAACCTGACTCCACCTCGAGGAGGCTTCACAGTCTCTGTCCGGTCCCAGCTACCTTATGGAAAGGTCAGAGCATCCTAGGAGGCAATGGTGTCTGTCTGGCCAATTCTCCCAAGACGAGGGGACCTATCTATCCATGCCATGTCTGGACAGATTCTTCCTGGTGCCTCCCGCTCTATCCACTGGCCTAAGGATCACAACAGTCCCTACTCCTGTGGCTCCTCTGTGCCCACTGGGTCTGACTCCTCCATGGGGTTCAGCTAAGCTGGCACCCCTTCCTCTTCCTGAAGAGGACAGACCCCAGGGGCCAGAGGCCTGGTATAAATCCTGGCTATGTAGCCAATTCTCTAGTGTGACCCTGGGCAGCTTTGTGGGCCTCAGTCTTCTGGTCAGTATGACAGGGACAATCCTAGTGCCTGCACCACAGTCATTGACGAGAGGTGGGTTTGTCAGTACTTCTCTCCTGTGCCTGCTTAGGGCTGAGCCAGGTAGGGTTTTATGTGGGGTCACTCAGCTGTGACTGACTGAGCCCTTTTAGGTTTGGCACCTGATGGGGTCTTGGATTATCAAGCTCTGCTTGGGGACCCAAGCTGTGGTCCTGGGAGGCCTGGTGTGGGACTTACAAGCCCTTCTGCTTGCTCTTGATGCAGCAGGTGAGCCTTGGGTGGAATCCTTACCATCTTTATTCAAAAATAGCACCAGGTTTCTCCTTTGCTATTTTGGCAACTGCTACAAAGAGAGCCGTGACAGAATTAAATACAAGGAAAACATTTTTGACAGTGTGTGAAAGACACAGGCAGTAATGTGTCCAATTTGGCAGAAGGAACCCAGTGGGCAGAGGTGGGCAGGTCCAATGAGGGGGTTCATTGGAAGGGTGCTGGGGAGGGGGTTGGTACCTGCCTCCTCCACATCCACTTCCAGGACCCTATGTGGGAAGCAGGGTTGCTCCATGGGCTTCCCTGCCCCTCCCCCTAGGCCTCTCATCCTGGAAGTAGTGGGCTTGGGGATGGCCCCACAGGGCTGAGACTGTCCAGCTCCTCTGACTCCTTGGGGCTCCTAGAGAGCCCCTGAGACCAGTACTGACTCAAGAAGCTGCTGGGAGTGTAGCCAACCCTCAGGAGCCAAAACCAGCCCAAATAGATACCTCCAGTAGTGGGAAGGCCTCCCTTGGAGCTCAGTAGTCACTGAGTCCACCCTGTCCCCTGTAGTAGGCAGGGCATGGCTGGTGCCACCATACCTGCATCCCTGCACAGCTGGATATGGCCTTAATAATCACCTGTTCTTCCTCAAGTCATATATTGCCCTCATTAGGGCAGCACCCATGGGTGGCCCCATCTGGACAGCACACAATCTGGACCAGATTGGTGTTCCGTAGTAACATTCACATCCATGTGGCACCACAGGCACTGTGGCCCCTCTTGGTAGCTTTCATGTGGCGATGATCTCTTCAACTGGATGAGTCAGGACAGGCAGCTGATGAGGGTTAGTATCTTGCTGGGCCCAGGGAGGGTCAGGCTGGGAACAGGCTGTTGTGGTCACCAAGGTACATGTCCTGTGGTCTGTGGAACATCCAAGTGGAGTCCCAGAAGGTTCTAGCACTGGGAAAAGCAGAGTTAGGAAGCAGTGTGGGAGTTCTCTGCACATGGCAGACATGAGCTATAGGGATGTTGATTGAAGGAAGGAGAGAGGCCAGGGTGCGGACTGGAGCTGCCTCCGAGGAGCACACAGGGGTACAGCATCCACAGGGACAGGGACAGGGTGGGGCAGAAATCAAGAATGGGCTAGGGGGAAGGCCAGGTGGCCAAAAGTAGATGAGAAGAGGGACCAGTGGAGGATGGGAAGAGGGAACCATAGAAGTTGCCAAAGAAAAGAGGCCTGCACACAGTAGACACTGAGAGGAAAGAGAGAAAGGCAAGGACACTGGGAGGGGAGGTGGGGAGGGGGGTCTGAGCTGCAGTGAAGGCCCACGCGCAGCTGCCCTCCAAACATACCAAATGCCTTCAAGTGGTCCAGACCCTGTCTAACTCAGACAGTGGTTGGAAACAAGGCTCAGAATTTCTAAGAATTTTCCTTCATCATGTCAGATGGGAGCTTCCAGGTTGGCCTTCAGGGCCAGATGCCCAAGGAGGTCAAAAGGTGTGGACAGTTCCGGTTGAAATTCCAAAACCTAAGTCTCATCCTGGGAGAGCTAGAGCTCCGCCTGACACTAAACTGTGAAAATGGTGAGGTGCCACTGCAAGGCCAAAAAGCCAAGCACAAGAGCTTAAGCACAGAAGAAGGAAGAGGAGGAGGAGGGAGAAGAGGGAGCAGAAGGAAAAGAGAAGGGAAGGAGGAAGAGGAGGAGGAACAAGGGGTGGAAGGGAGTAAAGAGAAGAGTTTCATTGCCCTGCATAACTGGGATATGCAAGTGTGGACAACCTTCAGGTATGGCTGGATCCAGGAGCTCTGTAAAGATCAGAGACTTCTCTCATCCTCTCCCTTCCACTTCTGCCTTTGTCTCTCCATTTCTCAATTCTGCCTCCCTCCAGAATGTCCAGACTCCCTCCTACTACAGATGGCTTCCTCCTTGTGGCCAGGAGACATGGCCTGTGGCAACCCCTATTCTAACCCCCAACCCCACCACCCCTGCCACCCTACCCTGTCTGGCAACCCCAACAGGAAAACTTCTGTCCAAGCCCAAGAGACAGTTCTGCACTGCACGTACCCAGTCATGTGGGAAGAGGCAGGGCATGGTGACTTAGACCACCTAGAACCCCCTTCATGGGAAAGACGTTGGTTCCACATTAGGGTACCAAGAAGAGACTACACATGGAGAGTCCACCTACCCACCCACCCACTCCCCAGGAAGGTGACTCGTTCGGGCTCTCAGGGACAGAGACCGTCGGCACAGTACACACCGCTCCCAGGCACAGTCAGAGTGGACTTTTATTAGGAAATCACCCTGCAAACACACCGAGAAGTGCTGTGCTGTGGGTTCCACGCATTTCCTGAGGAAGGGGGTCACAGTATCGGAGCTGTCAGAGGAACAGGGAGCCTGTGAGCGGGGACTGCGCGGCGCTGCTGCGGCCAGCACTCCCTCCGGCAGCATGACTCCGCCATCGCCAACCAGCGCACAGACGCAACACGAGAACCACGCCGGGGCACACACATCTGCGCTACACTTAAATAAATAATAAATACAGAATTCCATTTGCTGTTGTCCGTTCCTGAAACAAAAGGAACCAAAGAGATAAAGAAAACCAAAAAAAGTCTTTCTTTCCATTGGACCCAGGGGAAATATCCCCAAATTATCAAAATTCCTCAGTTACAAAATACTTCTTAAAAAACTCCATTATTAAAAGAATAAATAACAAAATATATAAAAAATAACTTGGTTGCATCAAAATTATAAGAAGACTTCTATATATAGAAGCTATAGGAAGTTTTTTTTTGTGACCTATCTCTTGTCAAATAGTTAATTTTGCTTTGATTTCATCTGTCTCCTTCTCGCGGTGTCCTGGTGTGGGGTCTAGCTGAAATAGTATAAAATTAATAAATAAAAATGTTAAATAAATAGCAAATGTTAACATAAGAGGTTGTGAATATAAATACTTACATCTTGACAAAATTAAATACTTTACAGAATAAACTAACTACTTTTTTTTTTTTTCTCCCAGGAAGTGCAATTTCTCTACTTTTAAATACTAACTTGGAATTGCAGTCACAACCGATTTGGACTCTATTTACATGTTAGGAACATTGTGTTTAACACGTTATATTAAATTTTTTTTTCGCATCTTGAATGGATCTAAGAGAAGTGAAACCTTGGTGGTCTCCACATTAGGAATTTACCCCCTGACCTTGCTGACGCCGTCCCCACCTCAGTCAAGCTCGGCCGTGACCCAGGTAAAGCGGCAGTGACGGGTCACAGGCGTGAGTGGACGCACAGAGAGCCAGAGACCCTGGCCCTGACCCAGACCTGGGTCTGAAGGCAGCATCCCCAAGAGGGAGTGTGACCCCAAGCCTGCACGTTGTCTGTGCGGGCTTGGGGTGACAGCTGCCCCTAGATGTGAGGTGCTTTAATGTGGAACGTCCAGGGGTTTCCCAGGTTAGAGTCATCAAGTTGGCCATGGGCTGCAGGTCTGTGTCTAACCCTCTGGAACAGTGCTTTATTCCATCCTTAAGACAAAACTGAATTAAATGAAAACAGAAAACACACTTGCCACATTGACCTCACTGAGCAGACGTGCACCCAGGGGTGCATGCTCCAGGCTGACACTGTCACACGCACCACCCGCCCCGTGCCCACGGCTACCCTCCCAGCCTCGACAGACAAAGGAATACTGTGGTTGCAAACTCCAAAACTTCCCTGAGAACCTTGTCCATGAGCTTTCACTGGAGACTTTGAGCTGCTCTTCAGATTTCTTTCAAAAACAAAAATAAATCACTTTGTAATACTTCATGCCCTGCCCTGCACTCCTGTGGGGAGGTCGAGGCCTCCAGCCTGGCAAGTGCAACAAGAAAGACACTGATTTCCAGGCACCCCTGTGGATAAGCCCACCTGAGGCCTCCCTGGGCTGCCAACTAGAAGTCACTGTGAATTGGGACTCCCCACTGTGGGGGCAGAGCAAGGGAGGTAAACGACGGAGCCAAGTTGGGCTGCCCCGGACGTCCCGATTGGCGGGGTGGCTTCTGGAGTGATGGGGTCTAGACCTGGATGCCCCTCACAGCCCGCTTGATGCTCTCCAGGAGGTCCTTGTTCTCGGGGTTCTGGTAGCACTCCTGGTTGGAGTACATGTCTGTGAGGGTGCTCACGTAGGCATCAAAATTCTGCTCACATATTGGCTCCTGGAGAACAGAACCAGGTTAGCAAACTCCATCCACACAGTGGGTCCCCTGATTTTTGGAAGCCACAGAAGTCTATGGCAGGGCATCAAACCCATCTCCTCACACCTACTAGGGGCGGCACTGGCACCTTTGGGCCAAAATAACCATGAGAATTCTGCTGTGGATTCACAAGCTATTGGGGACAGCTGGAGCCCCCATGGCCAGCAGCCTGCCAGGCAGAGCACTTGCCCTTCTGGCAGGACCCCGGAGGTAGAGGGGTGCCCCACCCTCCGTGCCCTCCCCAGAGTCCTGGGGGGTGGGAGGGGGTAGGCCACAAGCTCACTGGTGTACCTGCAGGGCTGCATACTGCTTACCATGTGCGGAAGGCGGATGTTGGCGAGACTTTGGATGAGGGCCTGGCTCAGGCCCGACAGCTCCAGAAACAGGGCTTCATTCTGCTCCTCAATGAGCTTATTCTCCTCTTCGATGTTCTTCAGGCTCTTCTCCATGGAGGAGATCTGCACCAGACCAAGATGGGAAATGCCTCCTGCCACTGGGGCTCCATGGACCACATCATGTCCTCCTGGGACACACCCAGCATGCTAACTGTGCCACATCTCTTATCTCTCTGGGAGAGGGTAAAGAGGTAAGGATTCTGGTCCCTGGATGGAGGAGGGGACACAGTGACTGAGCCAGGAGCTGTGTGGGCCCTTGGCTTTTTATGTCACATCTGTGCTACAGGGGCAGAGAGGAACACAGACTCCAAAGCACCCTGGGCTCAAATCCCAGCCCAACACTAGCTGTGCAGTTAACTTTGCCATATTTCTTATTCCTTGTCTGTAATGGGAATACTACATCCACTTCATGGGGTATCTGGCTGCCTTTGGGCTTTCCCTCCATCAGAAAGACCAACAAAGTACCTTAATAAAGCTGTGGAAAGCAAGCATGGCAGGTGACTGCATCTCCCTCTGCCACTCCTAGCTGAGTGGAGCCAGTCAATGACTCCTCCAGTACACCCTGAGAGTGACTGTGACCACAGGGCTAACGGTCATGGGCAGTCCTGCCTACTCTGGGCAGCTCAAGCAATCAGGTGAGTCTCAGGGTCAGCATAACCCTATGGCTCACAGCC
Source organism: Suricata suricatta (assembly GCF_006229205.1). Lineage (NCBI taxonomy): Eukaryota > Metazoa > Chordata > Mammalia > Carnivora > Herpestidae > Suricata > Suricata suricatta. Next base: position 106,177,400 of record NC_043711.1, on the reverse strand, counting down.
AGCATGGGGAACATGGGAAGCCTGCCTTGGGCACTGGTCTGGAGAAGACTTGCTTGGGAGGGCAGCCCCCATCCTGACCGCATCTTAAGGAAGCCTCAGGGCAGAGGCAAGCTCACATTACATGTGTGACACATCAAGCTGTCCCGAAGTACAGACAGGTGAGCTGCCTTTTAGGAAGCTATGGATCAGGTAGAGTGCTTTCCTCCAACCACATGGCTGGGAAACATCATGTTTCATCACCTGGTGACAAATCTTTGGCTTAAAACACTTTGAGTAGGAGTTAGGGGCCTGCCTTCCATTTGCTTGAGTTCTTCTGCAGAGCTCACGACTCAAAACTCTCTCTAGAGGAAAGGGGGCTCTCGGTCCTTCCAAATGGATGCTGGTGAATAAAAAGGTGAAAGTCAGGGGCGCCTGGTGCCTGATGGCTCAGTGGGTTGAGCATCTGATTTTCGGTTTCGGCTGGGGTCATGATCTCGAGGTTCCTGTGTTCAAGCCCCACACTGGGCCCCGGGCTGGCAGTGTGGAGCTTGCTCGGATTCTCTCTCTCTTCTCTCTCTCTCTCTCTCTCTCTCTCTCTCTCTCTCTCTGCCCCTCCCCACTCTTCGTCTCAAAATAATTAAATAAAAACTTTTTTTAAAAAGCATAAATCAGCAAAAGAGGCGAAATCAGGGGTGCTGCCCCAAGGGTACACTTCGGGAAGGGATGGAGCAGTGAGGGACAGAGGGTGGCAGTCACATGGTGATAGGTCTCGGCACCCAGAGATGCCCCAACAGTCCTCTGCTTCTACTGCCTAGGAACCTGAGGAAACTGCTGCATGGCAGAATGAAAATCCTTCCGTATCTCCATGGGCTGATGCTATTTTTATACAGGAGGTCAGCATGAAAGCCCGTTTGCCAGTGAAGGAAGGAACAGCGTCACAAGACATGTAGGGCTCCAGTGTGTCACACTGCAGCCTCTGGGAAGGAGCCTCACCACCTTCCCAACTCTCCTTCCTGCCCTCAGATCCTGCAGGACCCAGTACCTCCTTGTCCCTCTGACACTCCGGCCATAGGGGACATAGCTATGTGTGGCCACTCCTCTGTGCCCTAGGCTCTGCTCCAGCCCCCTATTCAACAGCTAAGGAGAGGACATTGTCTTCTTTTCAAAATAAGGCCTTCACTGCATTTTTTTTATGACAAATGTTCATTTTGGGGAAATCAGAGAGAGATGACAAATACACTTAGAGAAATTTGTAACCTTATCACATGGCAACAGTGCCTCTTTCTGGGTCAGTCTCTTTCTCATACAGATAGATGCATTTCTCTTACGACAACCTCACAGAGTTGATTCCCATTATTCTCTCCATTCTACGTCAGTAAGGACGTCAAGCTGCCTATTGTTAGCAGGTTCACCAGGTCACTAGGCTGATATATGGCAGTACTGTGGTAGAATCAGGCTCCATACAGCCCCTCAGAACCCACCTTGGGGTACTATTCCTACTGACAGGGCTAGCAGCCAACCCTGATGGTGCCACTAACCCTGATGGGACCCCTGGAATGGACACCTCAAGACCCCTGATGCTGGAAGAACTACCAATGCTGGCAAGTGTGGCTTGTTCTGAATGTCCCTGAGCACTACGCCCATCAGCTCAGCTTGATGGTGAGTTTGATAAGGGGCTCAGCTCTCCTGTCTCACCAAAGAGAAGGCTGAGGACCAGGATCTCTCAGGTTAGGAGGGAGCAGCTTGGCACAGAGTGGGAGGGAGATGGTGTATGTGCAGGTGGCCACACCACCCACCTGGGACTGCAGCTGCACCATGGCGGCTTCCATCTCCGAGTTGGACTCGTTCAGGTCGCGAATCTCCTGGTTCAGCTGCTTGATCTCTTCATCGTTCTCCAGTACTGCCCCAGAGAGAAACCTTGGTTGTGGCTCTCAACTTTACATCCAGGCCAGCAGGTAGAGGTGCAGTGGAGGCCTGTTTTCTAAGTGGAACTAGGGAGCCCTTCCAAGCAGAGGCAACCTGCCTGGCTTGGTGGGCAGCTCATATCCCACATCTCATGCTGGAAAAGTCAATCTCAGAGACTTAGAGACTAGTAGTAGCCATGTGTCTACATTTTCCCCCTGACCCTGAGTCATGGATAGGAGAGTATAAATCTATTTGTTGCTGAGATGGAAGTTTTCCAGGGGGTGCTAAATTTCCTCAGCTTCCCTCTCCATTGACAGGAGAGTATAAATCTATTTGTTGCTGAGATGGAAGTTTTCCAGGGGGTGCTAAATTTCCTCAGCTTCCCTCTCCATTGACACTAAGTGAGTTCACAACTCCACAGACCCTGAGACCGTGGCTTCTGATGCTGCTATCAGGGTTCTCTGATGCTAACACTTATCAATACCCAGGTGAGAGCAAGCATGGCCGCTTGAGATCCAGGAGCCCAACCTCGAGGCAACCAGGGATCCAGAGCTGAGGTCGGGAGACCCATTGACTCAGGTCAGAGGTCTGTCTCCGCCAAGACTCACTCTAGGAGGGGCTCTGCCTCCCCACCCACTCCCACCAGTACTGCTCACTCACCCAGGTCACAGAGATCACTCAGAGGAACTGCAGGAGGAACACCTTACCATCACTCGTCTTGAACTTCGTGCTGAGAACCTCATCCCCTGAGACTTTTCCCTTCTTTCCAGCAAAGGTTGCTCTGGGACAGCCAGATAAGCTAGAAGCAAAGGTCACACCAAAAACCCAGTCCAAGATCACATACCAAGGGCCAGTCTGCGATGACACAACACAATGAAAGCCAAGTCCTTGCTGGCTGGCAGCCTAGTAGGATCCTGGTTTGGAACTTTCTCATTCATCTCTTCTTGCCCCCTGCCCCCCGGCTCCAGCCACCAAGCTGCCAAACTCCTTATTCAGTAGCCCAGGCCTTTCTCAGCTCAGGCCCTAAAGGCTTGTCCCCAGATGGCTTGGGGTAAGCGTCTCACCCCCTTCTCACAGAGGCCTTCCTCACTCCTCCCTGCCACTACTCTCCCCACAGCATCTACCCTCTTGGCCATACTGCATACCTTACTCATTTGTTTTCTTATAGTCTGTCCCCCACCCAGCCCAAATCAACTCTTGTTCTCTGCTCTGTCTCCTAAGCCTGATATTTGGTGGACTCTCAGTCAAAGCTTGTGGAATGAATGAGTTAATTAATCTTGTAGGTGGAGAGACAGGGCCGGAACAAAAGAAAAAGAGAGTTTCTGATGGGCTGTGTGGCAACCCCTGCACCTCGGCCAATACCTCAGCCGCCTGGCACACAGAGGAATAGGATGGGGGAGGCAAGCCCCCGCCAGGCCTGGGACAAATGTTGGGGGGCAAGTGAAAGCCCAGGCAGGGAGGAGTCTTGTCACCATGTCCCTTTCACAGCAGGCAGACGTGGGCCCAAAGTTCAAAGATGAGGCCCCAGCAGGAGGGGCCAGCTTTTCATGAGAAGCTGGCAGCCTGATTGGAGAATGCACACACCAGACTCAGGGCTCCACTCACTCTTGCTGGAGGGACTCCACATGCTCCATGTGGAGCAGCCACATGGGGTGACACATGTCACAAACACCATGATCTGATACTAATAGATTTTCTTTGCTTCTCCTAGTTGGCTGCCAATCTGGGCCTCGCTTTTCCCTGGAGACACTATAGGCCACAACTGAGCCCTGGTCTGGCCCTTCCTGAAGAGCCTTGCCCACACACCCAAGGCCAGGGTCCCTATGGAATGCAGGGCAGTTACCTCCGGTGGGTGAGGAAGCTACCGTTGGCATGACCGGAGCCATCACAGCCTGGAGTGGGGCAAGTGGGCCCCTCGTTCTTCAGTGATTTCCAGGAGAATGGCGAGCCATTAAGGGAACCCTCTTTCTGCCTCCGAGCGGCCAGTGGACAGCCAGATGCACTTCTGTGTGAGGCATATTTGCCGCTGATGTGACCGAGCCCCACACAGCCTGGCACAGGGCACCTGGCACAAAGAGGTCAGAGGTGAGCACAGAGTACTAGAGGGGGAGGGGAGGCCCAGACTCTCTCCCATGCCAGACACTGAGACTGCTGGGGGCTCCTGGATGAACTGTCACCGTTGGAGTGATTCCTGAAGCTGCAGGTCAGAACCTGGGGCTTCCCAACCAGATGTGAGGGCAGCAGGGATCACATTCCCTCTCCAGCCTCACCTTCATGCCTCCTGCATGATTCAAAGGTTAGCAGCTACCTTCTCTCCCAATCCCCCAGGAGCCATGATGCCTCTGTGCCCTGGGGTGTCTGTCAGGGGGCTCTGGGTCCACACCTAGACTTCTATATCACCCCAGCAATGTGGAGTGAAGGTGTCAGCTGAAACCATCCAGAGGTCACTCCCTGAGAGATTGCACCAAGCACAGTGCCTGGGGGCCTGGGCAGTCACAGAAGTTCACAAGTGCGCCCTGAGCCGGGCAGGGGACCCATCACCCCACAATATCCCAGAATGAGGCTGTCATGGCATGATGTCCATGGATGTCCCAGCTTTGCCACATCTGAAATATGTGTTCTGGAAGGAAGAACAGGGGCACAGTGCTCATGCAAGAAAGACTCAGTTCAGACATTCCATAATGACTCCTGCCAAGTAGTTGCAGGACAGGGAGAGAATCCTCTCGGGAGATAGCAAACACCCCAGAAACAGGTGAAGTAACTTAAAAAAAGGTTCAGAGCAAATCCCCCTCCTGCTGCCACTGGAATGAGTGCAGCCCAGAAAACCAGCTGATGCAGAGAGCTCTGGGCACCCTCTCTTGTGGGTTCTGGGAGGGACCTGCACCAGGAGCTCCCGGTGATGCCTTCTGAGCACTGACATTTCAGAATCATGGTATCTGAGCTCAGGACCACCAAGGAGCGAATGGCTGACTGAGAACAACATCCTCTACCTACAAGCTCTGTTTTCTCCCCTCCAACAAATGCGACTCATGTAATTTGCCATTTGTTACTCACTTTTTATAAGCCCCAAATTGGGCAAACACACACGGCCCAAAAAGGGGACATATGGCCCCAGTTTACAGAGAGGTCCTTGGGGTGGGGAAGTCAGAGGCACAAAGTCTTCAGGAGGGCAAGGGCCATGCCGGGGCTCCTGCTCCAGCAATGAGGGGACAGGACCTCACTGCCCAGAAGTTGTCCCCAAACTCAGACCTCACCTCCAAGGTGGACACTGCAGACATTTTCCCAGCCTCCTTTGCCTGGATCCATCCTCACTTGTCTCCCCTCCTGGTACCCATCCCTCTCTTCCTCATCCCACCTACATGGGCCCCAGACATGTGGAACGGCCACTGAGTCATTCCGAGGTCAGCTCAGCCATCAGTCCAGAGTGGAGACACTGCCAAGGGCCTTGTAAGGATCCTGGAGAGTTTCCATTCTATGTCTGCCCCTTGAACCAGGACACCTCTCTGATGTGGGGTCCCAGGGGACACCTGGGCCAGGTGCTCTGAAAGGACCTGTGAGAACCTCACATCACAAAATCAAAAGGCCAGATGAGAGGCAGTCTTTCACAGTTACAACACACAGTTGAATCTAAGTTCCTTTTTCCAACTTTCTTTGTAAAACCCTAACCCTCCTCATCACGAATGACTCCCTGGAATTTATTCATAGTGAGTATTTCAGATATGTGGGTGGTAACACCGCTTTTCTGTCCCTCCACAACCAGTGTCCAAATCTTCAGAGCTGTCAGGTGACCTCACATAAAGGCGTGTGTAGGGTGCCGACTCAGGCAGCTTCTGTAGTTCCCAGGTAAGCCGGTGGTAGGGCACAGGAGCTCTGTGCCACCAGGGCTCTAGGGTCTGAGGCACATCTCTTTTGTCAGATGCCAGTGTGGCTGGGGATAGCATGGTGGGAGGGGTGGGGGCGAAGGTGTACGGCTCTCCACAGGCAATAGACATTGAGCTCCTAACCCCTACACTGGAAAGTCCACAGACTTTTACGGCAAATTACTTAGTTTTGGCCAAAGGGATTTACACAATGTGCCAACATGACTTAATCTCAAATGGTGCAGACACAAGATGTCATAAAGGGAGCTCTTCCTCCAGCAGCCTCCATAATCCCATCTAGCACACACTCAGGAAGTCCCGTCACGCAGCAGGACCTGATGCCCTGGTTAAAGTTTCCGCTGTGGTCTGCATTTGTTTAAAGATGATAGTCAATTATAAATACAGTTAAAGTTTATGGAGGTGCTGAATAGGCGCCCCCCTCCCATACCCTGCCCTGCCATAGAGCCATTAGGAACTTCATCCATCCTGTAAATGCTGACCTGCTTCTAAGTCATATTCTCCACTTGGCTGCAAAAATCTTGTTTTTTAAAGTTGACAGAACATTAGGAGGAGGAAAACCATTTTTCCCAGTTAATTTGAAAAATGCTGATCTTGATTTTAATCACTTGCAAATGCAGCACAATTCACTTATCATGTCCCTGCAGCAGGATCCCTGCTAAATCCATAGCAGCTTGCATGTATATAATCACAGGCAAATTTCTGGCTTCTCAGAAGGATAAATACTCTTTATCCATCCTAGCATTTAGTGGGCTGCAGTCAGGACACTAATATCCACATATTTTGTGGTTTTGATTTAGCATTCATTATAGTTTTATTGTAAAAAATAAAATAAACAAGCCACAGCCTTTTACCATCAAGCAGCTGGTGGAGCCAGCCCATTTGAAGGATGTGAAGCTGGTCAATCAGACCTCTCCTCCTGTGGCCGAGCAGATGCTTGGGAGCAGCTGGCGTAAGCGCCAAGCAGTTCCGAGGAGGAGCAACCTGTCCAGGTTGCTTCCCTCTGCAGGGGTGAGCATCTAGTTGTTATTGGCCCAAAGGTAACACGCAATCAGGGCAGAACTGCTTTTTGTGGACCTGCCTGGCTGTGACCTGACCAAGCCAGCTCCAAGCCCCTGTGCCACAATACGGCCAGAACATTCCCTTCTACTCCTCAACCGGCATGGAGACCCACTGCCTGCTTTGTCCAGTGTTGGCTCTGAAAGTCCTGGGCAAATCGAATGGGGAGTCACTCTGTTAGCCGTACCTGCAAGTGGGGGGTTCAGGTGGCAAGTTCCTTTCTGGAAGGATAAGTTTGCAATGATACCAAGGTGGGGGGACTCACGGGGTCAGAGTTCATACATAATCCCCCTGATGACATGTTAGGGACCCCCAGTGAGACAGTCAGGAGAGGGTTTCAGGGACTTCAATCACATAAGGCCCAGGATGCCCTCTTTCCTCTCAACAGCAGTGTCAAGGTCCCAGTTCAGGGAGAGCCTCCTGAGTTTACTCTTTCCACACCAGCTCCCTACAAAGGTATGTGAGTGTGCAGACACACACAACCCTAAGCCTACAACTGGGTGTCCCCCCATGGTGCATGGGCAGCAGGGCTCTTTGCCTCTCCTGGGCCCATCAAACTCCCCTAAACCTGAGAAGCCCAGACAGGAGCCCACTGTGCGTGACCTTGATACAGCACACGTGGCTCACAGCTTTGTAGGTGTCCACATGCGCAATAGGAGAACCTCTATAAAAATACACTGCCCATTGTCACTGACCAGCTATATTAATTAAAAAAGGAGTCTAGAGGGAGCTTTTTAAAATCATAACATACAGGAAAATCCCAGTGCTGTAAAACAACCAAGAGGATCAGCAAGACCCCAACTTACTTCATCAGCTCAGGGTCTTCCTTGTCATCCTTTGTGGGGGTCACCCTGGCTCCACTTTTCTTGGCACGAGGGCAGCCTGACAAGCTAGTTTTGAAAGAGGGGAAAAAAGCCACCGTCATCCCAGAACAGCAACTCCTTACACCCATCTGCCCCACCCTCTTCTCCAGCTCTGTGACCAGCAGCCCCAGGGGATCCCAAGGAAACTACTGTCATGGAGCATTCTGCTGGGCAGTAGGGCTGTGACAGGAAGTGGTACCATGAGCCCCTCATTCTGGTTCCTATAAACGACATGATCAGGCTTTGGGCACATCAATTCAGATTACAGAGATGAAACAGGCTGTAGTTACCAACAACATTAAGGTCTTATTTGGAGCATTGCAACTTCATCTGAGGAAGAGACCCACCCCACTCCATCCAACCTGGCGCCCCAGGCCATGGCAGGCTTACCTTCGGTGTGATGCGTAGTTCCCTGTAATGTGGCCAGAGCCGTCACAGCCGGGTGTGGGGCACCTGTGGAGGACAGTGGAGCTGGAACCAGAGCCAGTGAAGACACTTAACCACAAAAAAACCCTCTCTGTGCTCAGCCCCGATGTGGGCCCACCCGCCTCCCTGGCACTGGTCTCACAAACAGTGCATGCATCCTGGCTAGCCTGCTACCAAGATGTTCGGCCTTTCAGAACTTTGTCACTCCATCTCCCAAGGGGTCCAGAAAGCCCAAGACGAGAGCACATCTCCACTGCAGGAATGAGAGGCTCATGTTTTGGCCTCCTGCAGGGTTCTAGGCTGGACTAAAAGGTTCTAGAACACACACAAGCCTTGAAACAGTGTTCAGAGAGGCAAACCTAACACTTAAGATGGGTTCATCTTCCTTGACATGGCTAGGAGGAAGAAGCGTTGTTCTCTGGGAGGATTACCACCCTCTGAGCAACGGAACAAGTATTTACTGAGCACCCACGACACACCATCCACAGCGCTGGTCAGCTAGAGTTCTAATTCCCAATGAGTGCAGAATTTGCACAACCAGAGGCTTTTCAGGGATGGTGGGCACTGGCCAAGGGTAAGGCCGGGGGACACAAAACACAAAAGCCCAACTTTATGCAACCAAAATGTTTGACAAACATATCACATAGAAGGTAAAATTTCCCCTTTGATGTACAAGTATGGGTTTCCTCAAATTGTTTTCCCCTGAATGTCCATGGAGAAAGAATGTCAGAGTGGGGAGGCATGCCTGACTCTGCAAGTGGGTCCACCAGAATCCTCTGGAGCAGGTCTCCAGCTTTGTACCCTGGTACGTATGAGGGTGCACCTCCAACCCAGTGGGACCTGGCAGGAACTGAAGGCTTGCATCCGGAAAGCCTGTTACTCACAGAATACTTATCTGCTGTTTCTGGTTCCATCCTCACACAGATTAAAAAAAAAAAAAAAAAAAAAAAAAAAAAACATGGACACTGAGTTTGTTCCTCAATATAAAAGTGGCTCCAAGAGGGTTCTGGGGACTTAAATCAGCTGGAACAGGACATAGGTCTCTGCCTCTCAATCAACTGAGTTCTCTGAGACACAGAGAACTGTGCTGTGCCCTAGGCCCTTTCTTAGTGCACTCTTCTTCTGCAGCATCTGGTGTTTGGAGCAAGACAGAGGAAGCCACCACAGCCAAAGGACCCCCTACAGCTTTGGGCTGCCTCCCAGACCTCAGCAGGCCAACACCGCCTGCTCCGCATCGGAGGAAGCTCAAAGATGTCATGCAACATGGAGGAATTCGATGCCCATCCGACCTGCTCCTTCTCCAGTCTCTTGGACCTTCTCAAAGCACCCTCCTCATCCCTTCCCTGTGAGCCACACATGGAATGCCTCCCTGGCCTGTCGGCAGGCCAACCAGTCAAATCACCCTTTTGTGGGATTTAAGGGTAACTCAAACCCTGTTGAGGTTATGGTGGCTCCTGGTCCAGCCATGTGTGATCACACACTGACCCACACATCTAGAGCCAGGAGGCTTTTGCGTTTTCATAGAAACCACACACCATCTCCATCTAGGTGGGCTTCATCCTTTCAAACAAACCCTGAACTGATGCACCTCTCCTGCTGGGATGCTTTCTGTCTCTGCATCATCCGAGGTCCCAGGGTGCGAGTTGCTGGTGTTGGCCCCTGGCTGTGGACACCACGTCCCTCAGACACATCAGGGTATGCCTCGCACAACTCTCTGTTGAGGCCGATGCCCTGTTGATGCCCTGCTGCCCTCTCCTCAACCTCAGAGTGCCCTGCTGAGCACTCTCTCTCATGGCCTGCCGAAGCTGGAGCACTGCTCCTGCCCTCTGGAAGGCTGAATGCAGAGAGTGAAGATGGTGTTACTCCTTCCTGAGTTTGCAGCTGCTCAGGTGGCTGCCTGGGACTCTGCTTCTTCTCAGCTCCAGGGAAACATGGCAGAACTCAGGCTCAGTGCTGTGGGTGCTGGCCAGGACAGCATGGCCCCACGGCAGCCTGGGCCTCGATGCCCATAAGTGCAGGTTCATACTGTGGTGCGACTCCCAGTGGCACCTGGCAGAGGACAGCATGCACATGGGGGTGGTCCCTGCCAGGCCCAGCACACGTGGGCCTGGCGTCCCCAGGGGCACTTTCTCCAGGCAGGTGGGGCCACCTGCACTCCTTGCTGAACCCTGAATCAATGGCTTTTCCTGACGGCTGTATTCAGTAGAGGATGCGGTTTATGTGACTGGAGAAGCAGGTATCCGTGCTGGACGCTGGCAGTGTCAGCCACTTCTGTGCCCTTGAGGACCCACAGGGTCAGTGGCAGGAACCCTCCCAACCATCTGCTTCTGAGTACATTGTCTGGGTAAGAGGAAGAGTGCTGTGTCTAAGGGATTCACTACAGCTTGGTGGCACACACCAGGTCTCACCTCTGAGCCCCTTCCCTGACTTATGGCGGGGGCGGTGGGGAGCTGTCCTCCACCTTGTCACACACCTTACAGGATGTGTGGCTGTACCTCAACTCCCCACACACAGAGTGGGCTGAATGGCCCAAGGCAGCTTGTCCCCCACCCCTGACCACACTAGGCACATAAAAAAGAGCAGCAAATGCCCTTGAGGTTGGATTAAAGCACAGAAAACACAGCATCCGAGACTATCACTGCACCTAGTTATTGACAAGGAGGCCACCAAAAGAGCCTTGTTTGCAAGGCAGTGATATAGATGTCTGTGCCCCTCTGGGGACAGATCACTTCACCCATCACTGCCACAAGGCTGGTCAGGAGCAGCCTCTCCAAGATGCCCATGGGACAAGAGAAGGGAGGAGGGAGTGGGAAGTACCAGCACACCAGGAACACCGTGGAGCCCTGCCCACATCCACCCCAAGCCCATGCTGTGGCCTGAGAGGGCAAAGAGTATATTCCCCCACAGAGACCTCTGGACCAGAGACAAGCTTGGGGGGAGTCAGGGTACCTTGGCCACCTTCTCAGACCTTACTGAGGCTTATGGGTGACTTGTTTCCACATAAGGAAGACTTTCTGTTGCTATTTTTAAACAAGTTCAAGTTCAAGTTCCTCATAGGCTCTTAGTCTTAGAAGAGTGCTAACCCGCCCAGATGGCCATGTTTCCAGGTCAGACCCGGCCCATGTTGTCCTCCCAGCACCCACGCTGCAGGAAGAAAGGTCTGCTGCGCACACGTGTTCATACCTAGAGCTCTGATATCATACAGGTCCTCAAACTGGAAAACCATGAAAACTAATCACTGTTAAAAAGCAAGTAGAATTGGAAAAGGAAACAGGAAAAAGGGAACATGGGAAAGACGGTAAGAGAAGAGAAGAAGGAAAGGAGGAGGGGCGGTGGGGGAAGAGGGTCCTGAGCCTACTGGACTGATAGATTTCTGGGGCTGGACATGGTGAATGGATAAATAACTGTGCAAATCTGCCATGATGAGCTGAGCCTCAAAAAATGTTTACATTAAAGCTATTAACTCTTAGAAGGACAGTTCTGGTGGTGAACCCTGCCCAGAACAGAAAGCCCATTGGTAACAATGGGCAATGACACGCTTATGGCTTCTGGGACCAAATAGGCCTCCCAGAGTTACAAAGAGGAGACTGGCAGGATACGGACATTCTAGAGATCTAGAGCTTTCTGCCCTGTTTCTAAATCAGCTCAGGCCCCTTGGAAGACTTTGGCTCCTCATCTTAGAGTCTCTAGGGCCCTGGCTCCTATCTGGCCCCAGAACAGAATGAGCCTAGATTCAGGGCCCCTCAATATGGAGGCCCAAGGGAAGAATGAACATCCCTGGAGACAGAGTGACCCTAGAGGACAAGAGTAGGACCTCCTTCCTGAGCTCTTGCTCAACCTGAGAGCCCAGGATCAGCACTGCATGGCTCAGGGTCACAGTGGCTGCAATGTCACAGCTCAACTGAATGCATAAAAATGAAAGGCAATGACAGTCCCCAATTCCAGCCCCAAGAGGACATGAATACCTGGGAAACCTCTGGGTGCTTACATCGCATGTGAGCAGGGCTTTCAAGCAGGCTAGATGGTGCCTGTGTGTTAGGGGCAGGGAGGAGAAGCAGAAAGACGGGGTGCTCAGCAAAGGAAAGGAATGAGCGTGGAGAGGCGTATCTGGAAGGATCACCGGGGGCCAAGACAGAAGCAGCTGCAGGGGCAGTAGGAGAGGGGAAGGGCGAAGAGTTTTCTCTTTCATCATCAGCACCCAGCTCCTTTAGCAAGAGCTGCACGGCCTAAAGCCCGCTAAGCCACAGCAAGACTTAGGAGCCAAGCCCAGCTCTGGACTTCTCCCACATCTCAAGGGCAGTGAGAAAAGCAGTCCCAGACAACCCTGTACAGGGTCCTCAGGAGAGGGAGAGATAAGCTAGGTCACCAGGAGCTAGAGGTGGGTCCTGCTCCCCTCAAGGCTCTCTAGCCCTCGGTCCTCAGAGCAGCTAGCAGGGCAGAGTGCAGCACAGGAGCCTGCAGCAAGGGAAAGGCGGATAGCAGCACTTAGAGCGGAGAGACACAGGCAGCAGCCACAGGAGCCCCCGGGCAAGCAAGTCGGCCCCTCCATGGCCTGTCTCTCTGCCCCATCCCACTGGAAGGGGCTCTCCTGGGGCTGGAGCCCTGGAGAAGGCCGACTTTGGCTGGAGCCTCACGGAAGGAGAGAGCAGAGCAAGGGAGCCACCCAAGAGATGGGTGGCCAGGAGGGCAGACATACTTGAGGTCAGCAGAATGGGCAGCCATGAGGTTTCTGAGGCTCTTGTCAGCAAGAGGGCAACCAGAGAGGCTGAAAGAGAAGAGATGGGACATCGGGGTGAGCCAGAGGGGGAGCAGAGGAGGAGAGGGGAAGACCCACCACGCAGCACCCAGGCCAGGCTGGACCCGAGCAGGGACAAACCTGCGGTGAGAGGCATAGTTCCCGGTGATGTGGCCGCTGCCGTCACAGCCAGGGGTGGGGCAGCTGAACAAAGGAAACAGAGTGTCAGAACAGAGAGCAAGGCACACCTGCCAGGCCAGCCCCCCAGGCAGAGCCTACTCAGGAGAGCTGCTAACACTGGCTCTCGACTCACCCCCTCAGTCCTCAGAGCACAGCCCTCACTACTAGACTGCAACTGTCCCCCACACAACTTAACTCGAGGAGGAAAAAGGAACCACATGAAAGCTCAGCTTGAAGCTCGGATGCCTCTCAAGCTCATGGACTCTGCATGCACACACAAGTGTGCACCCATGAACATGGAGGCAGGGAGTTCCTTCCCTGAGGACAAGACCCCAGAGCAGAGCCTGGGGAGAGCCAGCTACCTGGTAGGAGGAAGCTGGTTTGGTTCCGAGCAGGGAGAACAGGAAGCCCAGAAACAAACTGAGCATGGGAGGGGGCCAGAGCACCTCTGATGCAGGTGCCACGTCCCACCTCCCACAGTCCTCTAGGAGAAGTAGTTCTCAGTGGGGGTTGCCCGGAAGGCTGTGGGGTGGCATTCAACCAGGGGATGACTCATATCTACCAGCAGTTTCCCTACTCTGTAACAGTGTCTGCTTGAACCCTGTGGGGACTAGCTCAAAGGGCCTGGCTGGGCTGCCAGAGCTGAGGGCACCGTGTCGCAGAGCAGAGTACATGTCAGGCCTGGGCGCTGTAAGCAGAGCAGAGAGCTGGGGCTCAGGAGAGGGTCAGCTTCCCTCAGCCATCCTGCTCTGTGGGCCAGAACAGAGGCTCTTCCTTGCTCTTAACCACTTTAGAAGATTGTGTTCGATTCCAGAGCAGTGCAGAGATGACAGGAAACCTGTCACCTGTTGCCTGGCTCAAGAGGGTTGTCGTGCAGGATGCCCAATGCCCAGCAAAGCAGTCTGGCCAGGAGGACGGTCAGAGCTAGGCCAGGGCAGGGACCAGCAGACCCGGTCATTAGGGGCTCAGACAAGGACATGCTTTTTTTTTACTATGGAGGTTTCCAAGGAGCCCTCTTAGCCCAGATGGGGACTTACGTGAGTAGCTCCTTCTTTATGTCCTTGGAGAGAAACTTCATCTTAAAGTTGGTCAGGGTAACGTCCCCAGGATACTTGCGCTCCTCAAAACTCTCTTCCGACACTTCCTGGTCATCTGCTTCAGAAGAAGCAAAAGAATGGGCTGCTGGCTCTGACTGCAAAAAACCAGCAGGGAGATGTTTTAACCAGCTGGCGGGGGGCCGGGTGCCCGACCCGGGGGCTGAGGGAGAGGGACCCTTCAGATCAGTGTTCACAGAGACATTTTCTGGTTTCTCCTGCCATCTGGATGAGGAAGGAAGACTTACCCCCCAAAACACATGAGACAGCACCCCTGAGGGCTACCGTGTTCCCCCACCTCAGCAAGAACTCCTAAGCTGCCCCAAGAATGAGGAGACCTGCCTGCTACCCGATGAGGTGGGCTCTGACACCTTCCCATGGCCTCAGGCATGTGGGTCACCTCCGCCTAACTGCCATTGGGCCACCTTCTATATACAAGAACCTACACGAAGTGCAGCTCTTTCAGTGCTCAGTAGACAGCAGGCACTCAACAAGTGTTTGTTGAAATGCTATGATGGTGAGATGGCACAATGAGAACAACATAAAAATGTGATAAAAATAATCAGTGACCTTGTTGACCCCCTGGTCCTATGCCTCCCCACCCAGTGCGACACCCTGACCACAGCAGGCAGTTCATAAGCTCCAAGAGGGCAGGATACTATGGACACAGGGGTGAACAAGGAAAGTTCCTGTCCATAAGACTGGGGAAGGTCAACAACTGGCAAGCGGGCCTATTCAGAGGCAGTTAAACCAGTGTGATAGTTCATGGTCCCAAATCCCAAATGCTGGCACTTGTGTGTCCCAGGCTAGTTGTTCAAGCTCTTAGGGCCCGGATGCTAACCCTTTTATTTTTTATTTTTTAAGTTTACTTATTTATTTTGAGAGAGAGAGAGTGTACAAGCAAGCAGGTGAGGAACAGAGAGGAGACAGAACCCCAAGCAGCCTCCACGCCATCAGCGCAGAGCCCGACATGGGGCACAAACCCACAAAATGCAAGACCACGACCCAAGCCGAGACCAAGAGTCTGACACCCAACCGACGGAGCCGGCCAGACGCCCCTAGATGTTACACTTTTAAACCTGAGATAACAGTAGCCCTTTACAGGACTTCTGGAGAACGGAACCCAGCATAGTGAAGGCTCCCAATAACTGACAGTGAATCTTGTCAATGTGGTGGGTGTCGCTATTACTGCTGCAGATACTATTATTGGACAAGGTGCAGACAAAGTGGCTCATTCCCCTGAGAACATTCAACTTAAGGTGGATCTTCAGGAAAAAATGGCAACTTTCCAGAAGCACAGGGAGGAGACTGTTCCAGAGCAGGGAGAGCATCCCAGAGGCCCATGGATACTGTCCTGGCTGCAGCCCAGTGCGGTAGGCTCCAACACCTTCCCATGGCTTCGGGCATGTGGGTCACCTCCACCTGGGATAGAAGGTGAGACTGAGTATGGGGGTGCAACCTTACACTGGATGGATCAAGGAACTTTGGGCAGAGCTGGAAGGACAGTCTGAGTCGGGAGCCCAGGGCCGTGGTAGAGGACCAGGAAGGCCTGATGCAGAAGGCCTTTGTGGGGGTGTCCCTCCTGGACCCAGGAAAGTTAGAGGAGGAGGAGAGGAAGGGTCTGGGAGTGAGTCGAGGCCCTAAGATGGAGAGTGACTGTGGGGTGGAGTGTGGGGACTGGTTTGAGTGGACAGGGACCTCAGGACCCCTGAGACTGATGACATGAATCCTGGGGTGTTCAGAGGGTGCGGGAAGGGAGAAGGGAAGGGGCAAGGCAGCCAAGGATGTAGCCTGAATGAGATCATGGACATGGACAGGTGCAGGGAAGGGCCAAGGGAGGGACTGTAGTCATCAGGAAGGGCAGAGAGCAGCTTAGACCTGGGGGCAGAACTGGAACAAGAAAAGAAAAGACTCAGCTGGTGGCCTCTGAATAGGAGGGCCCCACCTGACGTCATACTGAGCTCCCACCAACCAGAGAGAAAACCACCCACACAGTTAAGCCCTCTCCGCTCAGGGCTGTCTGAGAGTGCCCCTCTTCCAGGGCCTGTCACGAGGTTGTAGCCACATGACTGAGCCAAGTGATCTCAGCCTGGGGCCCAGTCTACTCTTCTGCAAAGTAGGGGTACATGTGAAGTGTGTAGTGAGAGCCTGGCTCACGGGGGACTGAACTGCAAGGGTGGTGGCTTCCCAGAGAGGAATCCTAGTCACCCCACCTCCTTCTCCACAGGGACTTGCCCCCCCTGCCCTTCTAGGGTTGGTGGGGAGCTGGCAGGGATGAGGAGGGAGAATGGAGGGCACCTGCAGGCCTGCCCACACTGTGCAGAGGCTGCTTGGAGTCTGCACCATCCTCACAGCCGGGCTTTGCTACTCAGGACGCACACCTCTTTGAGGAAGAACCTTCAAACAGCCCCACTCTCAAGAGGGTAGAATTATTGGAAAAGGATGTTTCACTGTCCCCAGACTACAGCTCCAACACAGACACCTGGCATCTTGCTCTTTACCAGGTGGTGCTGGTCTTGGGACTCAGGCCACTGCCAACCACAGGGGCTCCCAGGGCCAGGAGCTTTCTCCTGCCTCTGTCCAAGGAGCCAGGTGGCCAGAGTGTCCTGTGCATGGTAGGGAGGGACTGCTGCCAGAATTCAAGTTCCCTGTGTGGACAGCAGGTTGAAGGGGGGCCACAAAGCCAAGGAATTTGGAGCCATTCCCAAATATCTCCCATGGGATATGAAAGAAGCCCTTCTCTTCCCCATGCTTCTCCGGGGCCCACAATGGGGCTGATCTCTGTGTCCATGCAAGTGAGAAGACCACTGTTCTCTTGGATGGGACAAGACCACATCGTGGGCTCAAGGATGAAAAATTCTCCAGGAGGGCAGTCCGAGTCCTAACTTCCTAGAGGTGGTAAGGCGCCTGTGTGGACAGGGACAGGACCCTGAAGCTCTTCCTGGAGAAGCAAGCACATTTTTCATCAACCCTCTCAGGTTCCACACCCACCTCCTCGGGTTCCTCCTCTCGCTGGCGGCTGGGTTTGGTATAGTCCAGAGGTCGATCCCACTCATCCTGGCGGGAAGCCTGGCTGGATGGGGGCGAGGTCATGGAGCTGCTTGGGGCACTGGTGCTGCTGTGACGCTGGGAAGCATCAGGAGACTTCACACCAGGGCTGCTGCTGCTACTGCTGCTGCTGGGGAAAGCATTTTCTCGCTTGCGGTGTTTGTGCATGCTCAAGTCCAGAGTTCCGTTTTCATCCACCTCAATGTCTGGAGCCTGCAATTGTGAAGGTAAATCTGTGCTAGTGATTTAACCCCTTCCCACGTGTGCCTTCTGGTACTTTAAATGAGCATTACAGAACACCCGAACAGTGTTTCCTTGCAAGGAAGCAGAGCCAAACAAGAATAGAAGAACCTCTGGGAAGCAAGAAGCTCGACTTGCTACTTGCTGAACTTCACCTGGCGGGGCCTTCACTCTCTCTCAGGCCTTGCTAACACCATAAAACCAGACCTCTGAGATACGGTGAGCACGATCACACACCTAACTGTGCCCGTCACCCAGGCTTGAAAGGAACATGAGGAAACATGCGTGTGCAAGCCATGTTGTCCTCCTTAGGCACAGCACCCAGAGCTCTCAGTGGGAACCCATCTATCTTACCCCTCTGGTCATCAGAAGCCATGAGCAGGAGGAAGAAAAGCTTCTCAAGTGGACACTGGGTGTCCCTGAGCACATTTGGTGTGTAGGCCTGTGGTCCTGACTGTAAATCCAAACAGCCCATCTGTCTCAGTTGGAGCTCCTTGTAGGGGACACACCAACCTTGCTGGGCAAGTCCTGTGGCTTCGTGCTGAGGTTCTCAGGCATCTCCCAGCAGCGTGTGGAGAGGTTCAGAATGGCTGTGGCAGCCATGTGCGCAGCCTCGGCATCATGCGCGTAGTCGAAGCCTGCAGAAGAGGATGAAGTGCTGGGGCTGTGCCTGGGGGAAGAGGCCTTTGGGAAAGGTTTGGCTGCAAAAAGGGAACAACACCAGACTGATATAGAACTTGAATGGATGGTGGCCACACAGACACAGTGGGGAACTGAGGGATGGCTGGGAGAGCACAGGACACAGCTACATGGAGGGGCTTGGGCCAGGGTCATTTATCCCATCACGTGCGCCCACAGCACACTCCTACTTGCCCTCTCACAAGGTACTGAAGACGCTATTTCTGGCTCATTTAAAGTCTGGGCAGAAAGAACAAAACCCTCCAAAGACATTCCCACGTCCTGATATTTCAAACAAATACAACTTGTCTATTGGTGAAGGCTTACTGAGACAGTAAAGAATTCTTTAAAGAGGACAAGGAGATGGGAATATCACTCAAGTAGGAAAATTTTTGTCACATCTCAAAAGGCTGATTTTGGTGTCCCCACAGTACTGCTTTAATAAAGTAACATTATTGTTCAAAATAAACATGACAAATGGGGATAAAATGTTATCTCTTCTAGTAATTATACAGTAGTCATAAATAACTCTCAAGTATGACATTTCTGCTATCAGGATATCACCAGTAAATTTCCAGATATATGGAAAGCTCTTTGTGACTGTCTGTCGGTGCCTGTGCACAGTGGCAGGAAACCCCGAACCCTAACAGATGGGAGAGGTCTCCACACTGTAGCTGGCAGCTGCGGCAGTTAGTATTTTCATTATTAACATGATGGAGACTCTTCACTGCTGCATTTGAGGGTCAAATACCCACTGTGAGATGCCAGTTCCGATCTCATGAGCACACTGGGGTGCTTTTCTATTTCACGTGTGTTTCTAGGGCTAATGGGCTTGCAACCCACAGATTAGTATACCGAGTGACCAAAACAAACAAGAAGGATTTTTCTCAAAAGTTTGTAGGAATGTATTTTGTTAGTACAAGTATGCAGAACACTTGCAGCTAAAACAACACACTGTATCCAGCAAGGTGGTCCACATGCAGGAAAGCAAATAGCTTCTGTCAGGGCACCCAGGCTCACCGCAGCCTGGCTGAATTGTCTGAACCCCTGCAGAGTGGACCATACCAAGGAAGTTATTCCCAAACCTTTGGACATGCTCACCATAAAGGACCTGGGTTTGTTTCACAAATAGTGAAGAGATACATCAAGCTTGATGGGGAACATGGTGGCAGAAACATGGGCAAGATATAGAGCCCGGGAAAGCCACCTCAGTAGACACTGGGACAGCTAGGGTCCCCTAAGGGAGAGATTCCCTACATGCTCCTGGCTAAGGGGTCCCTCCTCCCCCATCTCTCAAGCTCTCCCAGGAGCAGATCTCCCCTACTTACATTTAAAGGCTTTAGGTGAGGTTTCGCTGGTCTGAATCTTTGGGGCAAGCATGCGTTTGCCAAAAACCTGAGCGTCAAAACTTGCGTAGTCAAAGGTGACCTTGGAGAACTTCTCCAGCTCCTTGGCCAAGTTGGCCCTGGGTGTGGCAGGGGCCACACTGGGCCGGTAGCTTCCATACGGAGGGACTTCAAGCTGCTTCACAAAGCACATGGGCCTGAGGTTCAGGATAGAGGTACAGAACCATGAGGACAGGGCCTGGGGACCCCATGCCCTACACCACAGCCTGGGCAGGAACCCTTCAGAACCCTTTGTGGCCAGAGACCCTCCCCCATGTCCCACCACTAAAGGGTGCCTGGGGCCTGATCTGTATGAGGAAAAACTGGAACCTTGGAGAAACAATGGCATGTGCCCTTGCAGACAGCATTGGCCAGAAGAGGAACGGCCCTAGACTTTGCCCCAGAACTTAGAGGAGAGCAAGTTTCAAACTGCTCTGCTACAAGTGGTATGAGCCCTTGGCAGGCAACCCTACGGGGACATCCCTAGAACAGTGGCTAACCACTCCTAGACAGAATTCTCCTGGTGGAATAACAGAGTTCCCCAGAGAGGAGGCATCAGGGCATCTAGAGGGGACAGGGGTGTGTTTCTAAGAATCAGGCTCTTCACTGGGCCGGGCTTTAGCCCTCACGACTCTTTGCTTGAAGACAGTTGAGAAGAGCCTTGGAGGGGCTGAAAGGGTTGAGGACAGGAGTGAAGAGGCCACTGTAGGCATTCAGTTCATCATCACCGAAGCCCTTGGAAGAGCTCAGAGTTTTAAACGCACAAGGGATAGCATGAAGATACCAGCCCAGAACAGCACAGGAGCAAGGGCAGGAAGACCAGCCAGGCAGAGAATGGCAACCACACAAGGTGTGGACAGGCTTCTGCACTGTCAGCTCAGAGAGGAGAAGAGGAGGGGAGGCCTGGGAGACCCTTTGGCACCCCCACTCTCTCTTTGCTCCTGACTCTGAACCAAGAAATGACTTCCGTCTGAAAAGAGTGGGTCACAGGAATTAAGAAGGGGTCAATGGTGAGGTCTTCAAGGTGCTGAGTACTGCAAGACCTTGTGTGTGGCCCTAAAACAGGAGCATAGTGACAGAAAAACCTGCAACCATGAGGAGATTGGCTTCGAGCCAGGACCTTGGAAAAGCAGACACCTCCAAGCATAGGCACATTCTCCTTTCCCAAGGAGGGTGGAAGGGCCTGGAAGCATCTGAAGAAGTTACTAGAGTGTGCTCAGGCAGCTCCCAGGAGAAAAAAAAGAATCCTAAACTTAACAGTGCCATGTTTCAAAGGCTTTCTAGGCCCGGGGTCCATCCCGCAGCAAAGACTTAGTGTCTGTGACACCAGCACAGATTTTCAAAGACTTTCCCCACACCCCAGGGTATGATACCCAGAAACATAGCCACACAGGATGCACAGAACTTGAACAGAAGGCTCCTGCATCCTGGTCACAATCATGACCATTGGAGGCTCCTCACCAAGGGCCCAGGAAGGCAAAATGTCACTATCTTTTTCAAGCCTCATGAGATACTCTTGAAGCCCACAAGATAACATTGTTGTCCTCGTTTACAGGCATACAAATGGAGGTCAGATTCCTGGGGACATAGCCACCATGTTTGGACCCTATTTGCCCCCCACCCTGGGCTCACTGGGCCTCACTTGCCTGCTGGTTTGGCATGTTACCAGTGACTTAGACTGAGGCAGGAAAGGAAGCGATATAGTAAATGGCAGGAAACTGGAAAGAACTGTTATAGGATAGAGGTCAGCAGCTGCTTCCAACCATCCTAAAAGCCAACAGATGGAAAGAAGCCAATTGGAATGCAAGCCTAAAGTCACCCATGGACAGGAGTGCAGGAAGGTGAGGCCCCAGCCCTGGCCCTGGTCCCACCCAGAGACTCCACACATGGGACCAGCAGAGCAGGCCAAGGTGGGCAGCCAAGTTCCTCCGGTGAAACTTTTCCAGGCACACACCAGGGAAGGAACAGGGTTGGATGGGTCCTGAAAGGAGGGGGGCCTCTCTCCAGACCAGTGTCCATGTTATTGCCCACGTTTGTGACTTCCAGGTGTTAGGCTTTTACAGTGGCCCTTGTTTCCCACATTCTCCTTTGGGAGGCAGATATGGAACTGTGGTCTGGTGAACTGAGGAAGAGGAAGAATATGTGAATCCTAGTCCCTCAGAGAAACAGGAAGCAGAGGGTCCACTGAGTGAGGACAGTGGCAGGGGGTGGGGAAATCACCCCAACGGGTAGAAAACTGTGGTCAAGAATAAGACCCTGAAACCAGGCTGATGGGGGGCCAGTGCCAACTCCCCCAGCCAGTAAGTGTAGCCCTGGGCAAGTTTCTGAGACTCTGGCCTTACTTCTGGTACCCACTTCACAGGGTCACATGAATGGCAGAAGTGCTAAGCAAATGCATTCTGAATATTCTTTCAGGAGCCCTCTTATTGCTGACACATGTCTAACATGCGCACACACAGATGTGCACACATGAACACACACATGCACGCACACACACATGCCCACTGCCACCTCAGAACCTCTGGGACCATAAGGAGGCAGTGCTCTGAAGGACACCACATGCACCTGCTTCTCTCCCTTGGTTTGGGGTCCTTCCTTGGAGTGAGGAAGTGTAGGCCAGCCAGCCAGAAGGAGCAGCTCCCGATGCTTCTGCGTGGCAGTGGCCCTCTCGAGAGGTGTGTGTGGTCTGCCCACTCGAGACAGGACCAGTGTCTCCACAAACAAATCCCTGAACAATATCAAGCAGTGAGATCAGACACTTTTGGGGAGAGCCAGGCAGGGGCAGCCTTGAGGGTGTTTGTGCCACAGCCGAAGCACCAGTGAGGATGGCAGATGTCAGACGCTGCCCTGTGTGTGAACAGAATCTGTCCTCTGGGAGGCCCTGAGGGCAGCTGAGGTCATCAGCACACCCATGCAAATACACACACACACACACACACACACACACACACACACACATGAATATTCACACATGTATGCATACACACATGTGCACGTGCAGCCCCAGAGACACTGGAAAGCCCTGTGTAAGCATTTGGGGAGGCAGACCCTTGAGTGAGTTCTGTGGCTCAGTTCACTCACCTGAGGATCCGATCTGAGTTGGAGCTATTCTTGGAAGGATCTCCCGCTTGCGGCTGTTGCTTCTCATGAGATTTGGCTAATTTTTCAGCAGCAGCAATGGGGCATCCAGACAAACTAGCGAAAAAGCACAGAGGGCAGCTGAGCACTCTCCTCCAGATCCTGCCTGTCCAAGCCCAGAATCCCACAGATACCAGTAGAAGCCCAGCAAAGGCTCCTGTCTCTTCAGCTCTGTCCTCAAGCCCTCAAGGTAGTGGCTGCACAGTCATTTTCTGCTTTGGGAAATCCTAAGCAATGATGCCCAAAGACAAAGTACATCCTAAAAGCCTTCAGGACTCTGGGCAAGGGCACCTCCTCTGGGTAGGTCTGGGCAATGGGCCTGCTCTCCCCTCACTGCCAACTAGAGCTACACTCAGGACATGTCTCTGGCTCAACCTGGGGAAGCCCAGGGCCCCATGGGCCACACAGCCAGGGAGCTGACCCTAGAAGATGTGGACTGTACTGGGGCCACACCAGCAGGCCCAGGCCTTCCTAGAGAAGCACACAATCTGAGACATCAGGGGAGCAACTTCATCGGTCAGAACTGAGCTGACCATGGCTGCTGGAGAAGTGACTGTCACAATTGGGCTCAGAAATTTGGCCTCCTAATGAAGTGACCTCAAAAGCTCTGGCAGCCTTTGCGAGGGCACATCCCATCACAGCCCTGCTGCCCAAGGCGCTCCGGGCAAGGATGGGGGATGTAGTCACCTCTCATTGCGGAAGATGGCAGACAGGTAAACCCTGAGTACATCATGGGAGTTTCGCTTCCAGCTGAGCTCAGAGCCCACAGTGTGGCCCAGAGCTTGGTCCTGGCCAGCCGAGGCCCACCGCGAGCAAGAGCTAGTGTGTGGAGGCTTCCCAAATGTCTCACCTCCTCCACCTGGCTTTCCCCACAGGCAGTCGGCCTCTCTGAAGAGCACACACCCATCCCTGCAGCCACCCTCTGGTCTCTCAGACCCCACCATAGTGACCACACCTCTGGGTGTCATGCTGACCCCCTACCGAGAGGCCTGCTCTGACCTTGCACCAGTCCCAGGCCGGGGCTCACACAGCAGGCCTGGCCCACCCCACCACACCATTGCCAGCTCAACCCGAGTACCTTCTATGCGTGTTTCGGTTGCTATTCACGTGGCCTTGGCCTGTACAGCCAGGAGTAGGGCACTTGAGCACATTCTCGTGCATAGCCAAGACTGGAAGAGAACCAGGGAGAGGGAGATGGCGAGCACAGCCAAGGAACACGGAGGAGCCCCACCTGAAGTCTGCAACTTTGTAGGAAGGCAGCAGCTTAGCGCAGCAACCCAGGGTGGCTTCCCAGCCTCAGCCCAGTCGAAGCGCACTCCCTCCCACTGTGGCCCCTGCCTCCCTCGGCTTCAAACCCTCTCATTGTTCTGTGAATCACCCTTTGAAATTAATGTTCATAATTACTGCCGCTAGCTTAAAAGTGAGAACGGGCTTTCTCCTCATGGCCTTCAGAGCTCAGACAGCTAGCTCTCCCCCAGCTTGCTGACTCCTCCTCCTTCCCGAGTGCCTGTGTTTGTGGCAGGCCCTCCTGGGGGCCCTGACACTGGCTGCTGTCTCAAGGTAGGTAACTGGGTACAGTCCATGTCCCTGGCCATGTAGGACTCAAGTTTGGGCATCTGGATATTGCCAATCCAAAGGGCCAGGGCCCTGTTGGGGATGGGAGGGGGGAGGGTGTATGGCTACATCATCCAAACCCCAGAGATGGCTTGAGCTGTGCACAGCTACTCACTCTCCGGGGGGATCCTGTCCTTGTGGGGGCAACCAGATAGGCTTCGGTGGTGAGGATACAACCCTGTCACATGGCCAGTGCCATCACAGCCTGGTGTTGGACACTTGATCTCGCGTTTCTCAGCTCTAGAGGGATCTAAACACATAAAACACATCAGTTAGAGGGTAGCCAGGAAGCCAAGTGGGGAGGAGGATGGAACAGCCATGACTCTTCATTCCAGCTGTCCAGAGAGGAGAGTGGCCAGACTGCCCAAGAGCCTGAGAGGGACTAGGGGCTGGATAGTTCTGGAGAAACTATCCACATCAGCTGTCCTCATGGAAAAGCCCAGAAGCTGCCCACACAGTCCCATGTAGAAGATGTGCAGCATTTTAAAGAGGACAACCCAGGTAGCCGCTGGTGGCCTCTTTCCCTGCTCCTATTGACTTGTGTGAGTCCCACTCAGGGCAGGGGCCGTGCCTCCAAGAGCCCCCATGCGTTGAGGTCCAGCCTCTGCACAGAGAGGTGAAAGATGTGACAAGGTCCCTGCCAGGATATGTCCTTTGGATTTGACAAAATGAGGAGGACATAGAAGTTAACTTGCCCAAAGCCAAGTGACTAATATAAATGTCTACACAGAAACTTAAACTCGGGTTCAGTTGTTGACCTCATCTAGGCTTTGCAAGCCCAGAGAGGTCACTGTTGAGTGTGGGGGTCAGAAGAGAACACCTTCCAGGACACAGATGATCCCCAGACACAGCCAGTGTCCCAGAGAAATTCCTAGATGGAGCTGTACCCCGTGGGAGAATGCAGAAATCACACAACCACACTCAGAACACCCACCCCAGGTGAGGTAGAAACCTGAGTGGGTTACAAAGTGCAGGACCCCTGGCTCTACCTCTCCACATTCACACAGGCAGGAAGCTGGACTCTTACCAACCCAGCCGGCAGCGTTATTACAAACAATCCCCAGTGCCTACCTCCTGAGCTGCTGCCGCTGCCACATGGACTTTACCCGGGCTTGCACTGTGGTGATGCCTCAACATCAGCCGCATCTCCCCCACTGCCAGGTGCTTCCAGTTCTGCTGTCTGCCTCACCCCGAGGCTCTGTCCCCTGGGCCCGTGCCTCAACTCTGCCCTGAAGGCCAGGCACCCTGCATCTGGGCCCCCCAGTGTCCCACAGGCCGGAGTCATCAAAACACCTGCACCCGGGGCTGTCATTCTGCCTGTGTCCTCCAACCACGCCACTCCCCAACAGTGTCCCACCAATATCTGCCCTGATCTGTGGGCCCACCGAAGCCCACCACCCCTAGGCTGATACCCTACCCAGGCCCCACCACCTGTCCCTAAATTTGTATCACGTTTACCTGGGCCTCCATGTGTCTGTGTCCCCTAAAGACCTGTGCTGGCCTGAATCAGGGCTCCCAAGCAGCTGTCCCCCACATCTGTGCCACCTGAAGGGTGTCCCCTTAATAGCTGTGTCCCTCAGTATCTGCCCCAAGCTTGTCTCATGTGAGGATTCCCAGAAAATCTGTGCCCTGTGTCCTCACCTACCTTCCAGCTGGGATTTCCCAGGGGTTCTCACTCAAATCTCTTTTTGACCCAGGTGAGTCCCCCCAGGGTCTCTGTGACCAAGGTGGGCCCTCCAGGCTGTGCCTGAGCTGCTGGAGCCAGCTCAGTGTCCCTCCCATGCTCTTCTTCCCACCTGGAGCTCTGCATCTGTCTCTGGATCATCCTCTATGAGAAGGGTAAGTGCATTTTCTCTGTATCAACAACCAGTCTGTGGTTGTGTGTATGTTCTCTGTCTGCACCTGTCATCCCTGCCTCCAGCCTGTAAGAGCCTCTGGCCATGCCTCTCAGCCTGCATCTCCATGCCTGGTGGAGAGAGGGGGGTGCTACACAACTCTGGATGGAGGGATGAAGGATGGGTGTGCAGGGCCAGGCCTCCAGCCCTACCTTTGCTGCAGTAGTTCTTCCGTGCAGCATCCAGGGGCCTCACCACCTTCCCTGGCTCACCAGGGCCCAGCTGGCCCTGCTCGGTGGGTGGGCAGCCTGGCTCACAGACAGCTTGCACCTGCTCAGCCTTCAGGGCAATAGCCTGCTCCAGAAGGCCCAGGTTTCCACGTGTCATCATGTCATACATCTCTGACTCATCCGTGACTGCAGACTTCTGGGAGTGCGAGTCTTCATCCTTGCCGTCATCTGAGCGCACCTCCACTATGACAGAGTACTCAGGCTTGGGGCTGGAAGATGCTGGGTGCCGGGGTTCTGGGGCCTTCTGGGTGGGAGCATGGGGAGCATCCTCCTGGCAGATTACATCGGAAGTAGATACCTCCTCTTCCTCCTCCTCTTCCTCCTCCACCTCCTCCACCTCCTCCTCCTCCTCTTCCTCCTCCTCCTCATCCTCTTCCTCCTCCTCCTCCTCCTCCTCCTCCTCCTCTTCCTCCACCTCGTCTTCCTCCTCCTCTTCTTCATTACCCAAGTCAACTTTCATCTTGCTTGACTCCTCGCTGACCATGCCCTCCCCAGACTGGGGACCCAGCTCCTGGGAGTGCTCCCTGGTGACTTCCATGACTTCTTCTGTATCCTCTGGCTGGATGAACACGTCCTTCTCCCCCTCATCACTGGTGGCCCCTTCTTCAGCCTCCTCCTGCACCAGGTGCACAACACCAGGGCCCGGCTTGGCCACCTGACCCAAGTCCTCCCCAACTAGGGTCTCTACAGCAATTTGGCCCAAATTTAGGAGAGAAGTGGCGATGATTTCCTGATAACTGCTGTAGCTGCCCTTGGTGGAGCCCGTGGGGCTGCTGATGGGGTTGGATCCAAAGTGAGACTTGACAGGGCTCCTTCCTGCACAAAATCAGAAACGTGTGAGGAGCACAAGAGGAACCCTACCCCAACACAGCCTGGGAACACCCAATCCCCAGAAAAGGGGATATGATCATTTCTGTCAGCCCCTCTGCCTGGACCTGGAGACACAGTGAACTTATTTTAAGTCGTAGATGGAGAAGTCACTGCTGTTTTTCAATATGAGAAATACTCCAATATTTTTTATTAATGGTCCTCCCTTTGATATTTCCTTTCTCAAAATAAGTGAACCTGTGTCTCATAAAATGGAGCTTAGATCGTACATCAGATTTTTTCAATTGCTCCATAATTAACAAGTACTAAATGAATTTCTGTTTTTAAAAGACTCAAACCTCTCAACCGCCATGACTATGATACAGTGGGTGCTCACCACACACACAAAGGCCCCGCAGGGCAGTCAGCAAGCGTGTCCAGCATGCAGGACCAGCCATGCCATCTGCCCATTCCCGGAGGAGCCCAGCCAGGGCTGGTGCTGGAGCCCCAAACTCCCTCCTCTGTAAGAAAGCAAGCAAGATAGTCCTTTCTACCTAGAGTCCATGGGGCCACACACCACTTGAGGCCCAAACAGAGACTCGTGACGGAAGTGGGTGCAAGGACTCTCCCCGAATTGGCTCCAAAAGAAAATAAAGATCCATCTCAGACCCTGCAAGGTCAGAAGTCACAAGCAGCTTGGGGGAGGAGGCAGGGGAGGGGGGATATGGACCTCAAGTCTCAGTCCCACCCCCAGGGCTCTATAGTCTGCCAGGATTCTTGAGGGACATGGACACCTTCACACCAGCACTTGCCAAAGTCTGGGTGCCCCAATGAGGCCGGTCCTGCTGAGTCCCACAGGGAAGAAAGTGAAACAAGGAATCCCTTCATTTCCCCCAACCACTCCAGGCTTCCCTGGGCACCCCCAGGCTATTCTTTCTCAGTCTCATCAGATGCCAAGCAGACCCCTCCCTCCCACCCCCAGGCTATTCTTTCCCAGTGCCAAATGGAGTGGGGTCTATCCCCCCCACTGTGCATGAGACCCTCCCCCATGCACAGACACACAGCCCACGTCCATCTGTCCATCCATCTCTCACATGCACATAGACAACACATCCACAATCATACACACAGTGTTCGCACAGAGATGCGCCCACAGACCCCCCAAGCGCCCTGTACCATCCCTCTCCAGGAAGCCCCAACAAATGTCAGGACAAGACCTCACTTGTTCTCAGGAAGGGCTTCCTCGGCAGCCCTTTCACTAACCCAGAGTGGGCCCCCTCCCCACCCACAGGCTGTGATTCTCCAGGGCCACACTAAGCGCCCTTTATTTCAGGGGAGAAAGAGCCACAAAGCACCTTCAGCTGGTTCAGAACGATGAATCTCCTCCTGTCCTGACATTTCAGCCTCGTCCTCCTCCAGAGTTCCTTCCGATTCATCCGAAACAGAGGCGTCCTTCACCTCGGCATCCTCACTGCCATCGGTGTCCACACTGTAGCTCTCGTCCAGAGCCAGCTTCAGGGGGTGGGACTTCCGCTTGGACACCAGGTGCTCGGGCTGGGCACCCTCCAGCTTCCTCTTCTTGGCCAGAGGGCAACTCTGCAAACTGGGAGGAAGGAGTCCAGGCCCGGGGCCACCTTGTCAACACCCTCTGTGGGTCCTCCCTCCGGCGCCTCTCCTCACCCTCCGCAGGCCCCCTCCCTGTTGTGAAAGCTTGTCTTTGCATCTCATCACCGTCCCTAACTAGAAGCCCCACCACACTCAGGGCTGGTAGGCTGATGTGTTTAACATTTTACATGAATTGTCCACATTAAAAACTTTTGATTATGCTTTAAATTGCATTTTTTGCTTCTCTCATTAAGACCTAACCTCAGCAGCCCTTTCCCCACCGCTCCCCCTGTTGGGAAGGGGAGAGAACTGGCTCCAGGAGGCTCTGCTTCACACCCTCAGACACAGCCTGCTTCCTCCCACCAAGCAGGTCAGCAGGGTGCCCCCAGCCCTCCCTTCTCCACCTCCAGACCCTGCACGACCCTCACCCACCTGAAGTCAAGCTGACACCCCAGGATGACAGTGGTGACAACCAGGTAGCGGGTCATTACCCAGTGTGTAGGAGGTCTGCTCTGAGCTCTCCCCCATGGACTCATCCAGCCTCACAGCCCCCAACCGAAAGACTGCCACATGACATGCCACGGCCACACTGGCCTCAGCAGCCGCAGGCAGAGATGGAAAGTTCTAGATCTACAAAGGGCCGGGAGTGAAAGAGGGGCTCCAACACCCCAGCAGCCCAACATCTCTCCCCAGAACCTCCTTACCTGCGGTGCCTGGAGTACTTGCCCCGGATGTGTCCTGAGCCGGTGCATCCCGGGGTGGGGCAGCTGGGGGGAGACAAGCAGGACCGGTCACTCAGGGGAAGGACCCGCCCACCCCAGACCCTCACCCTGAGGAGCAGAAGGTTGTCTCCAAACAGTGCATCTCAGAATGGTTGCTTGCAGTTCGCTAAAAATTAATGAAATAACTCACCCCATTTAAATAAATGAATGGTTCATTACAATTTTATGAGTGTGTTTAATTAAAGATCTGTATGTATGAGACCAAGACTTCCAACATCGGCACCTCCTAGACGGCTTCTTTTTTCTGTGGATAAGTCTTTCCCACTGCAGGCAAACTGTCTCCAGGCTTCCAAGCAGCTGGGACACAGGACCCTCTGTGAAGCCCCCAGAAGCAGCACCTGAGGCTGGCCCAGGGGCAAAGCAGAAACACTGAGCTTCTCCATGTCACTGGTGCTTTGAGGCCCGCAACCCCTGCCAGGCATGCCCTTGGCCTGGCAAAGTAAGCAAGTGTCTTCAGGCAGGAACACTACGTAAATATCCAGGCCTGGCCCAAGCTACAGGCCCCCAGCTACGACTCTCCTCCAGAACCTGCAGCCTGGTGTGGGAAGGTGCATCCAGGAAGTCTGATGTCCCAGGGACTGCCATAAGACATGGGTGGGGGTGCTGCTGGGTCTGGTGCAGCTCCCACCTGGGAGCCAGCAAATGCATGGGGTTTGAAGATACGGCCCCCAGGAGTTCCTCACCCTTCACTGTCATCCGTCTCCCCACTAACCAAACCACAGAAAGACGGAAACTTCTGATCATGGGCACAGGGCACACCACCGACCCACTTCTCCTAGAGTCATCTCCATGTGAGTCCACAGTCCTGTGGACTGCTGAGCACATCCACAAACCACAGACTGCAGGAAGCTGCCAGCACCTCATTTTCCAGAATGGTCAACTGATGCCCAGAGAAATAGAGATGGCATGGGAGATCACCCAGAGGAGGGGTGACAGAGCCCCTCCTGGAGCAGCCATCCCCAGGTGCCCAAGACAAGAAGACCTTGTTTTTAACAGGATTGGCATCACAGGGTCTGGGCTCCCCACCTGAGATCGGGCTTTCCCAGATCCTGAGAGGGAAGGGCGGGGTGGGCCCCAGAAGGGGCACGGCCCTCAACTTCTGTCTAGACACACCTGATGGTTTCTAATTCGATTGATCATGGACCTGACTGCAGAGCACTGTGGAGCCCAAGTAGCCATGTAGGCCACGCTCGCCAACTAGTCAGGGAGAAACAGAACAGTCTGTGGAGGCAGAGCCCCACCCACCCTGAGCTCAGCAGTAGCGACAATCCCCCTGAGGCCCTCCCTGCAGCCCACCACCGTGGCTGATCTCAGTGCTGGTTTTCCTGTGTTTAAAAGGAAGAAAGGAAAGGAGAAAGGGAAGAAGGGAAAAGGAGGGGAGGGAGGAAGTAGGGGAGAAAATGAGAGAGAGGAAAGGAAGACATGCCACATTTTTTTGTGGATTTCCTTTCCAGACAGACAGGACTTACTCCTGCCCCCAGCCTGTCTATTCTAAAATCTATGCCCCAGGCTTGCTTTCACTCTCTCAAGAGCTAGCTTTGAGACTTTTCACAAAAGGTCCTTGTTATTGGGGATTTGAAGCTGAGGTCCCAATTAGCCGATTAATCACTGAGTTAATCAGGCAATTATGTGACAGCTGCTGTGGAGGCCTGCAGGCCACTGGCACTGCCCCCAAACACGTCACCAGCTCCAAGCCACACCTCCACACTCCAGTTCAGAAGAGTCCTGGCCTCTTGCCTAAAAAGAACAGGATAGGCTGGGAGCCGCCATGTGTGGAGTAGGTGAGGGTCACTCTGGGAGGAGAAGCTGGAACCCCCAGGCTCCTGCTCCCCACACAGCAGCCAAGGGAACATCCAACAGAGGCAACATGATTCCTGACCAAAGCCCAGTGGCTGCGATGCCAGCAGCCTATGCCTCACGGCTCACACAGCTTCCCTTACAAGCACCCCCAGTGTGGCGTCAGAAGGTGCTCAGGACCAGAGTGAAGAAGTGGCACCAGCTTCAGGCCTCTGGAGTCTCGTCCCAGCATGTGGGATGAGGCAGACCCAGCCAAACCCTCTCCCTGAACTGCCCAGTTTCCCTGAGTGTGGCAGAGACAAAGAGATGGTCAGGAAGGCTTACAGAGGGCCTGCTCACAGTCAGCACTGGCCACTGCTGTGAGGTATGTGAACATAGCCAATGGGTGTCAAGGGAAGTCGAGGCCAAGGCCAAGAGGAACCAGATCCCAGCTGGAGCCCCACACTCAGCGACCACCCCTCAAAGGGACTGACTTCCCTCCAGCCCTCTGAAGGCAGGTGGAGGACACCACCCCCACTGCCATCTGTCCTGCAGGCAGGAGCTGACCACTGGCTCTTAGGAGGCCCTCAGGTGAGGTCAGGTGGGCTGGGGGGTGGGGGGAGACCAGGGTGCAGATGTGACAGTTGGGCAACTCTCCTAGAACTTGGAGACGGCCCTGAAAATACTCCAGAAAGGGTCCAGCCACTTCCGTCTGCAGAGGAGTTGGGTGCCCCACCTTCACAGTAGCCACTCCAAGGTTGTGTGACAGCAGATGGGCCCTGACTAAGATACAAACAGAAGTGTTTATTGGCTCTTCACTGATGTGAAGGAAAAACCACCAGATCCATTTGCTTTCTCTTGGGCGCTCAGTATTAAATTCAGGGCACAGAGAAGCAAAGTGGGCTCCAGAGGCGGGAGAACGCAACGAGAGCCTCACCTGCTCCCGGTCAGCCTTCTGCTCTGCTCTCATCATGACAACTGCCATGCCACTGCCCCGAGAAGCAGCAGCTTCCTGGGAATTCTGCATGAGCTGGGGAAGAGACAAACTGGAGCAGGGGACAGTGGCAAATTCTGGGACCGTGAGGCATCATTCCCTCATTCAAAGAGTGAGGCCTCCCTTCCAGTGATTCTGCATGACTTTATCTAACATCACAATGTTTCTCTTCCAGGTCACAGTAAGTTTTGTCCCTGCGTTGACGCCTTCGGTGTATGCCTCACCAGGACAGGGGGCTTGTCTGCTTGTGTGACTACAGCCGCTGCTCTGCTAGAAGGCAGAAGAAGTCCTGGCTTGCAGTATCTGCCCATTCTTGTGGCAAAAAGGTGCCTACAATGGCCGACATGCACAGTTAAGGGGTGAGAACCATGAGGGCACCACAGGCCACATCCCCGCGTGTAGCGCATGGCCAGCGAGCGGTTGTGAACACAGGAGTGACTGGCACCTTCCCGGGAGAACATGTGCAATTCTTTGGCATACACTCCTCCATTTTACTCCAAGCAGCCATTCCCCGAAACTTGAAGAATTGCCAAAGAATTGTTGCTAGCAGACATCAATGCATTTGTCCCTAGATCCCCCCATTAAAAAGTATAAGGGTCTCACTATTACCAAGTAAATAGGTTGAGACCACACAAATAATGAAGCTGCTCATGCAATCCCCTCCCGCACATTGGCTGGCTCCTCTCTGAGAGTATTTCAGAACAAATCTATTTTCAGAATCATTTTTGCTTCTGCTATCTCAGAATTATAAGAGAAAACCTAGCCCTTTAGATCTGCCTTTCCAACTTCCTCCATAACTTCACCTGTTGCCTAAATTAATTTCTATTACCAAAACCCAGAGCTTCCTCGGGTCCTATGCCCAGCCTCCTCCCCTTCACTGTCTTGAAGAAGTCCCTGCTCAATGTAACACGGCCCCGGGGAAGTGGTATCTCCTCCTGGAAACCAGCTCTCCACCCTGTGCCCCTGCCCCTTTGAGCATCCATTCACTGATTCGCCCATCAGCAGGCACCTCCCCTCCAGAGAGCTAACCCCAGTGCTCAGGGAAAGCGTGTTCCGTGCCGCTTCGTTGGCCTGGTTTGACTGCCTTTCCACTCTCACCCTCCCATCCTGTGACAGAGGCTGGGGCTTTGAGCAGTGAGCAGAGTATGTGATTCAGCTCTTCTGGTTGGACAAACTTTAACCCTCTGAGCCTCGGTTTCCCCACTTCACAAACAGGACAACAGTAGCAGAGGGAAGTGTGTCCTGAGAGCAAGGCTGTACTGTTCCACTACGGCAGAGCCCGCCACACACCTGGGCTCTGACTTCAGGCCCCCCTTCCTGCTGCCCCTCCCTTTCTATGCCCCTTCCTTTCTGTTGCCAGGTCATAGCCTCAACAGTCAGAGGGATGCTGGGACACTCTGGGGTCCTCTCATTTCCCTGGCTGGCAAAAGCCACCCATCAAGCACTCTGGTGAAGAATAAGGCAGTCCTGACTTATTCAGTTAAAAGGTCCAGACTTGTTCAGTTTAGTGAGAATCTTTCCCCCTGAGAACTGAGAAGTGCTGATACCCTGGATCGATGCAGTGATGTGGGAAGGACTGTTAGCCGGTGGCAGAGAGAGCAGGGAAGGAATGGCACTGACCCTCAGAAACTAGACTGTTCTGTTTGTCCCCAGCTGGGAGTCTGGAAGCTCACAGAAACCGCCACTGGGGTGTGGTTGTCACCCGTGGCCTCTTAGCATGGACAGAGCACCAAACAGATACAGCCCTTGCCCGCTGTCTCTGGGTGCTGGGTGCTCAGGGCTCTGTGGTGTGCCTGGCACCAGAACTGCTGTGGGGAAGAGGGTGGACTTGGAGCCCTTCCATCCTCCAAGGATGAGCCTCTGGCAGGTGACCTCGGCTGTAGTCCAAGCCTGGCTTCATCTCATGGGGAATTTGTGAAAATTAAATGGGGACCCTGGTGCCCACCTGACACACTGGGACCCTCAACAACATCACTTCCCTTTCTTCTTCCATGTTTGAGCCAGAATACATTGGCACTACCCCTCCTCAGAGAAGGTGGGGGGAACTAGGTGCTGATTTTCTTGGTTGGTTGCTGGACATCATCAGCACTGTCAGACCAAAACGGCACTGAAGGCTGGCACCAAAAGAGCCCAGGCCCACAGAGTCACGGGTCCAAAGGATGTGTGGGCAGTGCTGGGGGGCAGTCCTGACACATAAGGCCTGGGGTGGCTTTCTCTCTGCCCCCCCACCCCCACGACCCCACGAGCCGAGCCCAGGGCAGAAGCCAGCAGGTAAGGGCAAGTCGACCTCTGGGGAGGAGAACCTGGCTCCTCCTGCTCTGACCCAGCAAATCGCCATAGTAGGCTGTCCTCCCTTCCTCCTCAGGGTGCTCATGCCTTGTGAGACGTGACCTAGAATCTGGAAAGTCACAGAGCTAAGCCACTGCAAAATCACCAACATAAAAAACCACTCTGCATCTGGAGTCAGCAGAAAATTTGGGACCTGGGCAGCCTATTTCCTCATCTCTGGCCAAACAGGGTCTCAGACCACCAGACACAGAAGCATTTGTGAGAGTCCCCTAATACAGCACCTTGTTGCTCGCTGGGGACCACGGGGACAGTCAGGTCCTGGTGGTGACCAGGTGTGAGAACATCTGTGCCCCTGTGTCGAGGCTGGCTGCGTGGCAGGGCCAGGGCAGAGGCAGAGGAGGGCAGAGGCAAGGTGAAGACAGCTGGACTCGTGGCAAGGAGGAAAGGGGTTCAGGGGTGTGGTTGGTCAATCCAAAGCGCCCAGTGTGGGACATTTTGGGTGTTCAGGGTCACAGGCATGCGCAATGCTGGGTGCTAGCAGAAAGCCTTTCTTACCTGAGGTCGGCACCTGTGGGCTCTGGGGGCACTGGGTGAGAGAAAGAGAGAAACAGGGAAACACATGTGGGAGTCCGAATTGAAAAGGCACATCGCCCTCATGGCACAAATGGAATAAAAAACGGACGCGATCCCAGTGAGAATGGAACCCCATCCTTTCCTGACCTACTAGAACGTCCTGCAGGGTCCAGTGGAGTGAGCTACCACCTCTAACCTGATGCTTGTGCCAGACTCTTCCCCACGAGAGGCTGGTGGTTTTGCAGAGTGGGTCAGATGCCCCACCTAATACGGGCTCTCTGGGCCCTCAGGGCCAGGATGGTATCTCTTTCTCTAATTGCAGCTATAAGTGAACTTCCAAAAGGAAACTTGACCCAGCAGATAAAGCTGGACAGAGAGAACAGATGGGCCAAGAGGCTGGTCCCTCAGTGGTGAGGCCACTGGGGGCAAAATGCACAAGGGTCCAACTGGGCAGCTCACCTGAGAAGCTCAGTGTCCTAGCCACACCATGAGGGCCACCCCTGCATGAGGACATACAGCCCTGGCCCAGTGTGTGCTCATGGAATCAGGGAGGTGAGGCTGGCCAAGGGGTCAGCAGGGCCTTGACTCTCTGTCTCCCTAACCCATTGCCAGTTCCACCTGACAACCAAGCATAGGCCTCCAGCACCAAGACCGACATCCTGGGAGGCAAGGAGGCTGGTAACAGGAGGCTGGTAGCATTTCAGTTCCAAACAGAAAGGTCTACTAACTGAGCTTTGCTTTCCCCACTCTGTGGAACCGTCTGCCTCCTCACCTCCACCCCAGGCCGCTTTGTCTGGGCCCCACAGCAGACCTCTTAGACACCTTGAGGCTGAAGAGGCCTGAAGCCACCAGACACCATGGACCCCAAGTGCCCAGTGTAAGGGGAGGAGCATTCCAGGGCCTGGTCATCACCATGGGGTTCTGTTTTCCTGAGGAAAGTGACATTTACTGCTTTAGGGCCTACGACTCACAGACAGACCTGGCGGGAAGGGGACGACGGCACTCACCTCGGAGGGCCTTGGATCGCGTACGAGCCCGCTTATCCTCATGTTCTAAGCTCATCTGCAAGCAAAAACAACTGTGATGTTAAACGAAACTCGGCACAGAACCACCCCTCGATGGCTGTGACAGGCTTCCAGCCATATTCCAGCTCAAGATTTGCTGGTAAAGGTGAATCTGTGACACAGAAAGACGAATGGGCTCACAGGAGGCGGAGGCCTGAGACCAGGAACAACAAGTATGGGGGAGGTGCTTCAGGACAGAGACCACTAGCCCTGGAGGGTGGTGTGCCTTGCCTCCTGCTCCCAGCCCTCTCACTGCACCCCCACCCACAGCCAAGCAGGAACCTCAAGCAGGAGTCCTGCCCCACCCACCGGCTCTTCGGCTCTTCGTAAATGTTAGGGCTGCATAGAATACGTCCTCCTGGCAAGGCTGAGGAGTCCCGCCCACCACTCACCAGGGGCAGCAGGTGCTAAGGTACCAAGGCAGGTCACCCACTGGGCCCCAGAGCCTGGCTTCCCACAGGAGTGAGTGCCTTACCACACTGGGATCATTCTCTTAGAAACAGGCAGCGGGGACCAGAACAGGCCTCCACAAATTGTCCAGAAATGAACGACTTTGATCTTTACCCTGTGCCATCCTGGGAAGAGCCCAAGGAAAGGCAGCCTGAACAGACCTTCCCTAAAGTGAGACGGGACGCACGATGAGTGAGTGCTCCTACACTCAATGAGCGTGTGTTCTGAGAGGTACAGGGGCCAAGGCACCACGACCCAGGGTAAACGAAGTGCAAGTTATGCACACTGCTGAAAATGTTCTAATAGCCATGCTATAAATGTAAAAGGAAACATGAAACAGATTTTAATATTAAACCTTACTTAGCCCAACCTACCCAAAACATCATTTCAACAGTAATCAATATCAAAAATTATGAATGGGATTCTGTCTTGTGCTAACTCTTAGAAACCCAGCGCATGTCCTGGATTCACACATATCTGAGTGTCACTGGCCACATGCTAAGTGCCCGTGGCCATTGTGCTGTGCAGTTCAGCTTCAGAGGTGGGAAGCAGTCTCAGGTGAAAGCCAATTTAAAACAGGAATGTATTCCAAGGGGCCATCTGGACAGAACCCACAGTCTACCCTCCCAGGGATATCGCTTCTCCAAGAGGAGGGTGAGTGGAACTTCCCAAGGGGGATGGGAGCACCCCACACAGTGCAGAAGCCCTCACATCCTCTGGCCACCCCACCTGAGCCCATCAGTACACCCCCACATTCCCTGCCCCTGACTAACTTCTGTGGGGAAAACTGCCTGTATAGTACCACGAGGGAGTCCAGGGAGAGCCCAAAGGAAGATGAAGCCTGGGAACAAGGGTCACAGAGAGGTTCAGGGTGGGGGATGCCCCCAGGGGCTACAAGTCATCACATAGAATCTTAGACCTACGCCACCCAGGCAAATCTGGGCAAATATATTATGAAGAGGTAGGATTTGGGTGGGACCCCCGAAACATTCTTTGTCTCCAAGGGAGAGAGGCCAGGTAGGAAGGGACGTCTGTCTGGCAAGATGCACCCAAGCACCCCACAGGGCTCACCACCTGCCCCAAGCCGTAGTGGAGCCTATCAAAGAGAAAGCCAGACAGCAGGAAGAAGAAGCAAGAGAAAGGAAGGAAGGGCAACACAAGTGGGGCTCTAGGGCCTAAAGACCTACAAGAGACAAGTGTCTGAGGTGTCACCCTCCAAGGAAGGGAAGGAATCCCCCCAATCAGTAAGACAAAATTTGCAAAGTGATCCTCCACCCCCCCACCCCAGGTGGCACTGGATTGATTTATGTGATTTGTTAAGGAAGAAAAATCAAAACCTGGGGTAATTTATGCAACCTGCCGACCCTCGGATACAGAGCCAGGGTGCCCTGAGCTGTGCGTTTATTACAGCCTTCCAATAGCATGGAAGACAATTACTATAATCTCTATTTTTAAAGCAGAGGTTCCCCGTGGACCAATGACTCATATTTAAAGTGAAGAGAGGAGCAGGTGTCAAAGGGACTTCATTACATTTATGAGCCTTCAAATGTCATCTGCACTGAGCCCAAGCGCAATGCCTTCAGATGTAGGCCGCACAATGGAGCTAATGCGTCTGATTGCCGGGCGCCTGCTTT
The DNA here is from genome assembly GCF_006229205.1 of Suricata suricatta. Lineage (NCBI taxonomy): Eukaryota > Metazoa > Chordata > Mammalia > Carnivora > Herpestidae > Suricata > Suricata suricatta. The sequence goes on along the minus strand of NC_043711.1, from coordinate 106,139,079 downwards.
CAGCTGAAATGCAATCTACAGCTCTTTTTTTTTTTTTTTTTTTTTTTTTTTTTTGTCAGTTTTCCCAAGGAAATTGGCAATCATTCTGCTAGGTTAAAGTGTGCCTTGGCAATTTGGATTTCCTGCAGATAAATTATTCAAAGAGCAGAGAATAGAGAGAGTTGCAGGGATGCGTAATGGGCGCTGCTTGCAGACTGCGAGCTCCCATTGATGAAGCTAACAGCTGTGGCATTCATTTTACCGAGCACCTTTCCATTTGCAATTTATCTGCATCAAATGGTCAATAAGTGAGAAGTTCTCTTCAGTACTTTGATTTTTAAAGGGAAAAAAATACTCAACCACAGGAAGAAAAATGGGTTAGCTCTTTAACTGGAGGATGAATCTGTGAGAGCCTGATGACGTGGGACATCAACAATGAACCAGGGAAACTTTGATTTCTAAGCTGTTTGAAACGAACAGTGGTGGCTGCCTCGGAAGCATCCAGGCAAAGCTGTGATAAAACCAGTTCCACTTGATTTACAGTTTACGTTGTTTTCCTTCCTGGAGAAGTGAAAGCACTTCAGAGGTGGATTCTCTGCTGGCCTCACGCCTGGTGTTGTAGATGGAGAACCGATGCCCATACAGCCCAGCACTGCCTAGGCTCCTGCTACTTGGCTTGCAGGCAACCCCCCAGGGCCTTCTGTCCCTCACCACTCAAAGAAAGAACACTCATTGGTACAAAGACAATGAGACACTTCCCAGTGTTTCACTGATTTATTTTTAAAAACCATTTGTTTCAAGCACAAGCCAATCAAGTGCCTATTTTTATACAGCCCAGAAATAACTAAATGGCCTCTCACCTGGTAAAAAGGCCCCTTGTTACAGCCAAGCCCACCTCAATCCCACTCTCACTGTGGGGCAGTGATCCCTCTCAAGAACATCATCTGCACTCACTTTCTGTAAGCCAACTTCCTTCTGCCACCAGGAGCACATCTTACAGCTCTCCTGCACTTCATAAGCCATCCCTCCAATCTAATTAATATTTTAGTAGTTCCGTCTTCAATAGGAAAACTATGGGGAGGAGAATAATTTACAAATGCAAATACATCTTGTTTTGCAACATCCATTAACCAGAGAGCATTGTCTCTTCATCCTTCCTTTTAACTTGCTTTGTTAGTACCATATAATGGGGCTCATTCAAGGTGTTACTATTTTGTTCTGTGATCTATTTTCTCTGTAAAGTCAAGATTAATCAGGTAAGCTCTTTTTAAACACCAACCGTTCTCACAACACCATGCTACAAAGAACAGCCCCTTTAAAGACCCATCTGCATGGCACCCTTGCCAAAACTGAGTTTCCTAAGTTGGACATTTACAAACTCAGGAACCAAAAAAGCAAATGCAGTAATTACACAGCCTTGAAACCCATGGGTTTGTCTGCATTCTTAAGCTGTGGTTGTCAGAAATGCACTCAGAACCCAGACACACAGCCGGTAACAATGCAGAAAGGGCAGACCTTCAAGAACATCCAGACATAGGATGTTCACAAGGTGTGCAATGATCCCCAACAGACTTCACACCCATCTTCACTTTTATGCTCAGAGGCTAGGTCTGCCCCACCCTCACCTCCATGTTCAGGAGCATCTGTGGTAGTCTCGAAGGGGTGCCCCTCCCCCCTCTCTCTTGCTCACATTCTTCCCCTCCCTCCTTCTGTCTCTCTCTCTCTCCCTCCCTCCCTCCCTCAGTTCTTCTTGGCTCTTCCCAGGTCTTCGCAACTCCAGCTGCCTTCCTCTCCACCCTATGCTATATCCCTGCCCTTCTGCATGGATGGCTAAGGGCCAAAGAACAGAATTCATGCTGAAGCTGTCCTGCCTCCCCAGCCCCTGCAGGAGGAGAGCCAGCCTCAGCACCCAGGTGGCAGCATCCTCACCCCAGGCGAGGGCTCAAGAGGGAGGGAACTGCTTAGACTTGAGCGCCTGGGTGGGAGTGAGGAGGCTCAGTGAATCAGTGAAGACCTGAGGGTCTTAGGATTGACAGCCTCAGGGTGGGAGGTGCTCTAGTCTTGGGAAGCAGGAAACATCTCTGGGCGACCTCTCACCAGTCAGATCTGCACCTCCATTTTCCCACCCTTTCCCCCTCACTCTCCATTCTGTGCCTTTTCATTCCCCTCATGGTCCTTGCCTCATTCTGAAATAAGCTCATTCATTCATGCTTTCAAGGTTATTGCCTCTCCTGTATAGAGCGAGGTCCCATGGCTTCATTCAAATATTGTGTAAAGACAGACAGACAGGTGAAGAGATGAATGGCGATAACTGAAAACATCTCTGAGATCCTGGAACTGTGAAATGTGGCTAGGAGCAGTAAGAGGGGCTGAACAAAGACAAGACCCTGAAGCTCTGTGGGGTCCAGACCCCCTGAGACCATGAGGGGGGGGGCATTCATCCCACCCCTGGGCTGGAGGGAGAGACACGTTATTGCTCATTTTATTTAGAATGTGTTCTAACAGCTAGCAAAGATGGAAAATTAGACTGGACTTAGAACAATTTTTTTTTAATCCACAAAGATTAAATGGATTTTGGTGTTTCCATGGGAGGGTTTTGGTGTTTTCCCTGCTGAAAGACCTAGACAAAGAGAGGGGAGCATTCACTAACTCCCAGGAGACCACAGGAAACCCTGTCTAGAAAGAAGGGGTGGCATGGGATACAGAGGGCAGAGGGACACAACAGGAGGTGACAGGTAACTGGCTATTACCCACCCTATGGGCTCCAAAAGCATCTTCCAGTGTCCCCTTTCTCCAAGGTAGGGAATGGGGTGGCAATCTGGGCTCGTTTTATTCCCTCAACTGTGCACAACCAAGGGCAATGACAACTCGCACATCACCACCGTGAAGCCCTTCCAGCAGATCCATGTTCCCAACACTGAGATGAAGCTTAACTGAAGGATTTAGGAGCAGCATTAAAGTGTGTTTCTTGCTCCTTCTCCCCATCAAGCATTCCAACAGAATCCTTCAGAACCCCCATTCCAGTCCCATATGCGGCTGCCTGCCTGCACAATCTTCCTGGCTTCCTGTTCTTTCAAAGCACATAGCTGCAAGCCGGATCAAGAGTCAGCCTGAAGAGCAGCCTTCTTCTTCAAAGATGTACGAGCTCTACTACCTCAAGAACCCTCTGCACACATCTGCTTTCCATTCTCTGATCTGTGAGGCTAAATCACATGCCCACACCTCTGCTCCCTACAATGGCTAACACAGCGCCCTTGGTTCCTTGAAATGATAGTTCTGTCCCCTCTTTGGGAGTGTCTGAAATTCTCCCAACATCCCACCCATTGTCCAACCTACTGGCAGCTGAATGAGCAGACTTTTCCTTGGTTTGTAGAAAGGATACCCCACGGAGCATTATCTAACACATGTCTTGGGAGGGGTTCTCCCAGCATCTTTGAGCAGGGACTTGTGGCTCACTCACATCCCCAAATTAAAAATTATACGCAAACAAGGATGCCTGGGTGGTTCAGTTGCTTAGCGTCTGACTTTAGCTCAGGTCATAATCTCACACCTCATGAGTTTGAGCCCTGTGTCATGGTCTGCACTGACAGTTCAGAGCCTGGAGCTGCTTCTGATTCTGGGATTCTCCTCTCTCTCTCTCTCTCTCTCTCTGCCCCTCCTTCACTTGCACTCTGTCTCTCTGTCTCTCACAAGTAAATAAATAAATAAATAAAATTCTTAAAGATTTATATGCAGACAAACAAACAAAGAAACTAAAAACAGACTCTTAACTATAGAGAACAAACCGGTAGTTACCAGACGGGAGGTGGATGGGAGGGGTGGAGGTGGGGATGGGCGAAATCAGTGAAGGAGATTAAGAGTACACTTATCATGATGAGCACTGAGTACTGTATAGAATTGTTGAGTCACTATTTTTACACCTCAAACTACTGTAATGGAAATTAAAAATAAGTAAATAAATACTTTTTTAGAAAATTATAGTTATATAGTAGACACCCTGATAAAGCAACCATGTCTGGGTCGATCTGTTTAAAACTCCAACATAGGGGTGCCTGGGTGGCTCAGTTGGTTAAGCATCCAATTTTTGCTCAGGTTGTGATCTCATGGTTTGTGGGCTCAAGCCCTGTGTTGGAGTCTGTGCTGACAGCACAGAACCTGGAGCCTGCTTCAGATTCTGTGTCTCCCTCTCTTTGCCCCTCCCCTGCTTGTGCTCTCTCTCTCAAAAATAGATAAATAAACATTAAAAAAAAAAAAAAAGGAAGAGCTCCAACATAAATGAAATCTTTACCTACCCAAGTGTAGGAATCTAATCACACCCATGAAGCAGGCCAGAAAGGCCATACCCAGTGGTGCCTCCCTCCCTTGTCAGGAAGAAGGGTTGCTAATTGTCCATGCAATCACCCTTCTCCTGTATTCAGATCTAGAGTCCTCCATTTAATATTATGTGATTGGGACCCAAATGTTTCATTCTTGAAGATCAAGAGGGGGCTTAAGTGCCTACCATCAGCGCCTATTCCTATTCTCCTTAAGATAAAAAAATAAAAATGAAGAGCTCAATGCCCAGCACTTTCCCCAAATCCACAACCACCTAATCTTTTCTAACAGCCCCCTCTCAGCCCATCTTTGAGCTGTCCACATGGCTGGTGCTGAAGCCAGAGGCACATGGCAAGCCAGGCAGTGAGTACCCACCCACTCACATGGGACTCCTCTGCTCCCATACCCTCCAGGCACTAAAGCTCCCCTACCATCGACCACCACCACCACGTAACGCCAAACTACCCTTGCTGTGTAGCACTCTGCTCTCCCATAGCCACCACTGCCCCCATGCTTCAGCCTCCCCAGGCTCCTCAGTCAGCACACACCACCTGGGCCACCCAGCAGTCCCTCTGAAAATTTGCTCTGTCAAAAGCATATCCTCCCTCCTTCTCTGACATCTTAGCTTCTCTGCTCATAACAGTAACTCAGGCCCAAACTAGAAGAAAGACTCTCTAATGGGGCAGTTGTGCAACAGCCAGTGTTGCCAGGAAAGCCTGAGCAGGGGCCATCAAGCTGCTCATAGCAGGTTCTACACCCTCTGAGTTTGTCAGCCAGAGCCACAGGGAGATAGAAACCTTCCTATCTGTCCCTTACAAAGATCCCACAATTGTAGATATAGGTTATCCAGAGCCTCTGGCCTCAGATCAAATAATTTTGTCAGTCACAATATCTCTGTTTGAATGCTCAGCACTGGAAAGGGGCAAGTGAGGAAGGCAAATTTAAGGTGGGAAACAAAAACTCAGTGATCAATACTTCAAACATCAAAACCCATGATGAACAAAATACTAAAATTTTAAATAAAGATAGGATCGGCATTACCAACTTTTCCTTTTGCCTCAGACTCCAACATAGCTCAGCAGAGCACTGATAATCTTACCAGAATAAAAGTGGGAGTGGAGATGCTTAAAAAGATGCTATAGGAGACTCATTAAAATGTATATTCTAGTCACCAGATTCAAAGGGAAAGTGTTGGGTTTGAGAGTGAACTACAAGCACCTCAAGTGGAGTAGCGACCTAAAACTTTGTAGCCCTTCCTGACTACTCCCTGGGCCATCACATCTGGGTGCCCATGTCCTGCATCATGGCTTGAATCTTTGACGGGGACCATCTCTGTGTTAGGAGAATGAGAGACCGGAGTCTGAGGTCTGGGAAGGAATGCCCACAAGTCTGTGGTCACCTTTACTTCCATCTCTGAGGGTCACCAGACCCTGGGAACCCAGCTACACCCAGAGTATGTCATGAGAAGTTCTGGAATTGGAGGCTTGGTGTGGTTGTAGGCACATGGGATACCCTGGGTTTGGGAGCATCCGTGGAGAGGCAGGAACCCTGAGTCACCTCCATCACTGAGTTCTAGGCAGGTATGAGAAGGGCATGTACCATCTACGTCCACTCAGGAAGATGGAAATAAACAAGATCAACAGACCAAGGAAAAGTCTACCAAGGATCCTCAGCCTACCGGGGCAATAGCTATGGAGGCAGCCCAGGTACGACCAGATCCAGAGCAGGGACCTGGCCAGAGGTGACAGTCTATTGTCACATTTTACTCTATTTTGAGTCACTTTTCTTCCTTTAATTTTACATTAACCAGATCACTGGTAAGCCCCCACTTACCCTCTGTCTACTGATGTGACCAGACCAAAAGTCACCTCCGTACCCATGTTTGGAAATGAGAAGGACCCCTGCCCAGACCCAGGAGGTGTGGGTAGGTATGACAGGGAAGGGGCTGCCCTCCAAGTGCCTCACCTTGCTGCGTCTGCCCAGAAGGAGCCTCGAGGTCTTGCAGTTGCTTGTTTTGTCTTCTTGTGTCCACCTCTGACTCAGCAGCTCACCCCGGAACTCATTTTCTGAGGGTCAGGAAAAGAAAACCTAATGAAGGCAGCTGTGCCAGCTCAAGGGGAGAAAAGAGGAAACTTGGACTACTCTTTTCCAAAGTATTTATGCAATCTCCCTTTTCTGGAATCCATCAGAAAGACATACAAGGTCATGGCCCCATGGCTATTCCAGGGACAAGGGACAGGAGCTCTTTGAAGAAAACTGGTCTCTGATTGGGATACTGCTCTCAGAGGCTCCTAGCACCCTGCACTCCTACACCATCTTCCTGGAACCTGCCTCGAATGGGTGTGGTTTCCACTAACAGCCACTCCAACCAAGGGGCTGATGCACATCAGGTGAGGTCCAACACTTTGCCTACTTTCCCTCCCCTCTGCCCTGGTTCCCGCCATCTTTCCTCTCCCTGTTTCTGCCTCTCTCCAGGGCAATGTATCCAGTTAATATTTAATTCCTCACATAAATTCATGTGTCTAAGCAGAGGCTGAAGGCATCAGCTGGACATGACAAAGAAATGCCTATTCCCTGCATGGCACTCCCTGTTTCCATGACAACTAGCTTTCCACAAATGCAGCTTTTCAAAGGAAGGTCATTAAGTAACCAACAATAAAAACAGGAAATGAGTATTTTCTGCCTTCTGCTTCTCTCTAGAAGTGAGTTTGGATTCTGCTGAAGGTAGGTCAGCACAGTACGATCAGGCCTGTTATCTTTCCTCCCCTCACGGGTGCACTCCAAACAGTGTTTTTCTAAAATTCCACCACTCCTGCCCTAGGCAGCCCTGTGGCTCCAGCCAGAGTATCCTCTTGTCTGAAAATATCTCCATCCCATTAAAGGGCCTCCTGTGACCTAAGGAGCCAAAACACAGAAGGAATCAGATTGGTTGTCAAGGAGACAGCCTAATGCAAGGTCTTCAAAAGAATGAGTAAAACCACCAGGATTTGACACCTACTGTGTGCACCTACTGTGTGCCTGTCCTCACTAAGCTCTGGGTCACCTGCAGGGGACCCTGTGAGGACTGGCCTTGACCAGGGAAGTGTGAGGAGTAAGGATCTTCCTGGAGCCAGGAGACAGGCCAGAAGTCATGAGCACACATTCAGTGGGGCCAGGCCACCCATGGGGTATTCACATTCCCAAACTTATGCCCTGCACTCACAAAGAAGATGCTGCAAACAGCTGGAGGGTGGAGGAGGAAGCATCCCCAGGGGGCGGAAGAGAGGAAATTTAGGAGGTGAGTCAACAAGAATCACCTGTGACACTTGACAGGGGATGAGAGTTTCTCTTGCATCTCTGGTGGCAGTGACAACTGGGAGACCCCAGGCCGCAAAGTACATGGAGTTCACTTTATACACATACCTCCCAGGAGAGAAGACACCACAGAACCCTGCACACAGGACTGATCTGCAAGGCTCAAGAGGAATTTCTTGTCACGATCACATATGTAAATATATGAGGTAACTGGGGCACATCTCACTGACAGCTGGAGGAAAGGACTTAAGACCCTAAGAATTTGGCAGAAGCAGGAGTGTTCCCTGCTCCTCACATCGCAGCAGGGACCTGAGAAGCTGAGCAGGGCCAAGCTCTTTCTGCCCTAGGTCTGTCCTGCTTTCCAGGCAAGCCCAGCTGAGGCGAACTGCAAGTCTCTGTGAAGGGGTCTCTGGTTTTCTATGCGATACTGTCACCTGCCCCTGGGGGTCTGGAAGTAGAGCCCCGGGGAATTCTCTGCAGCCTCGCATCAGCTCAGGCAAAGTACTAGGGGTCTTCAGAACATCTGCTCCATCATCACCACCTCTAAAACATCCATTCTTGCCTCCTCTGGGCAAGAGAGCCTGACAGCACCCTAGTGATACATTTAGCCCACACCCACAGGATGCAGAGCCAAGGTAAGCGAGGCACACACCCCCAGGGTCAGAACCTCATTTACCAGGACCCATCTTTACCTTGAAGCAATTCTTTCCTTTTCCGGGGAATTTTTGGCAGCAAACTATTGTCACTATTAGAAGCCCCATAAATATAACAGTGCTTCTCCTTCACTGGGCAACAACTGCACAGCCCTCTTTGTCCCCTGCTGAGGGCTGCATGTAGCTTGGCCCACAGACAAGACCCGTCCTGTCCCGGTCTTGCACAAAGGCAGCACGTGGAGCTCCCACACACCAAACAACGGCAGAGTCTCCCAGGTCAGAGGAAGGCCCTGCACAGAGACATGGGGGTCCCATCAAGTTACCCCTTCTAGAAGTCATGCTGCCAGTGGACACTGAGAAGGTGGCAGGGATGGAATGGGGTGATCCAGATCTGGGCGCTGCTCCACACCTGACCTGCAAGTCACCTTCTTCATCTACATATAAAGTGGGAGGAAAGAAGCATTTGGGGATTTAGAGCATGTGCAGAAAGTGCCCCCTCAGCATCTGGTGCATAGTGAATGGCATGAGAATATCACTTACTTTATTATCAGGAATTGCAAGTGAGGAAGACATTTTCCTCAAGTGAGGTGCTTTCTTTGGGTTCCTGGGTTTCTAATGAGGTCTTCTGAAACCTTACTCATAGACACAGACAGCTAACAAGCCGATTAGGAGCAAGTGGCAAGAACAGTGTCACTGGCTAGGACCCCTCTTTGGGACCTGGCACTGTGCTCCCTGCCTGCTCCATATTGCCCCAGCATCTACCCTTACAGAGTCCTCAAACTCACTTTTATGGGACTCTGGCAGACAGATACGCTCAGGAAAGCAACCAGGGCCTGTGAGCAGATACATCTGGGTGCTCAGGGAGGGAAATCTCTTGACACATCATTTATCCTCTCCTTCCACTAGGCCAGAGCCATGACCCAGGCTAGGGCCAGGTCTATCCCTCTACTAATGACACCCACCCACCCCAACTCAGAAAACTGCAGACCTGCAGCCAGCTCAGCCAGGCCCCTGAAAAGGCGTCATGAAGCCTTAGAGCCAGGGCACATTCTCTTTTCCACACTAGGGACACCCCCAGGTGGCTCATCTAGGACCCCACGGATGATATCTACTTCTCCTTCCAGACACTGGTGTTCTGTGCCCACTTCCAACCCCACAGACTCCTGGAGGGAGGATATGTCCTCCTAGAGGCTTCCTAGACCACTCTCCCTCTAGTCCTGCCAAACCACTGGTAGCCTAACACCTTCCTCGGTTCAAAGTCTTCCTCACACACCCCAAAATAAGAACAGATGACAAGAAGCCTGAGCAAAGGGTCAGGTAGTAATTGCAAAAAGTCTAGATGTATTCAGAGCCTACACTAGGTTTTGTGTCTGGTGAACCACAGGTGGCCTTTGGAGCCAGAGGCTGTTACCCTCTGCCCCTCACCCAGCATGTAAAGAGGAAAGGGTCTTCACATGGAGAGAGCCCACATCTGGGCTCTCCCATATCCCTCCACCCCCACCGACACACACTCATCAGAGATTCCCACCACTTAGTGGGACATGTCAGTCCCTCAGCCCTAGCCCTTCTCTGTCCTCTCTCTGTTCCCAACATTGGGAGGGAGGTCTTGAATCCCAGCTGCTACTCTCTCCATCTGGGCTTGATATCCCCTCCCTCCTTCCCACTACTGATTAAAGGGACACTAGAGTATCAACTGTGTCCTGTATTCCTCTCAAATATTTGATCACTGCCTCTAAACTGGACCCTTCCTGGGCCTTTTCCACTCTTCAAGAGGCTTGAGGCATCCATGTTTAAAGAACACAGTCTGTCTGGACTCTGCACCCTAGTTCCGCTACCTCTACATCTCCACCCCCTTCATAATTGTGTTTCTTAAGGAACTCAAAATTGCTGGCTTTATTCCCCACTCCCCTCTCCAATTGGCCTCCACCTACAGCGAGTGGAGGGTCACCACTAACTTCAATGCCACATCTCCATTGTGCTGCACATTCACTCCCTCCGTGTTCAGTAGGAGCTCCCCACTTCACCCTGCACCCCTAGCTTCTATTCCATCACCATGAAGGCTCTTTCTGTTCCACTCATCTGCCATTCCATGGCCTCCTCTTTCAACTCCATCCCTGCTCATAACACCTCACAGGACTCAAGCTTTTCCTTCCCCAGTCCAGGAAATCAGCTCCTCGAGCACAATCACTGGGGACTGTCCTGGGCCCCAAATCCTGCTACTGCTATTTACTGAATCTTGCCAGAATCTGACCACTTTTGACCTCTCCAGCTGCTTGTTTTGTTTGCAAAGATTGATAAACTGATTCTAAAATTCATATGGCACTTCAAGGAACATAGAGTAGCCAAAACAATGAAGTTGAACCCCTCTCACACCATACACAAAAATGAACACTCAATGAATCACAGATCTAAATGTGATTTACTATGTAACAGTGTAGTAAATCTTCCTGACTTTAGGTTAGGCAGTGGTTTTTCAGATGCAACACCAAAAGCATAAGCAACAAAAGAAAAAATGGGGGGGCGCCTGGGTGGCTCAGTTGGTTAAGCCTCCGACTTCGGCTCAGGTCAGATCTCACGTTCGTGGGTTCAAGCCCATCAGGCTCTGTGCTGACAGCTGGCTCGGAGCCTGGAGCCTGCTTCCGGTTCTGTGTCTCCTTCTCTCTCTGCCCCTCCCCCTCTCATGCTCTGTCTCTCTCTGTATCAAACATAAATAAAACATTAAAAATTTAAAAAAGAAAAAGAAAAAATGGATAAGTTGGACTTCATCAAAGTTTAAAACTTTTGCATGTCAAACAACACCATCAGGAAGGTGAGAAGACAACCCATAGACCAGGAGAAAATATTTGCAAATCATATACTGAAAAGAGACTTCATTCAGAATACATAAAGAGCTCTTAAAATTTCACAATAAGACAAATAACCCACTTTAAAAATGGGCAAATTGTCTGAACAGACATTTCTCCAAAAACAACATATAAATGGCTTATATGCACATGAAAAGATACTCAATAAGGAAATGCTAATCAAAACCACAATGAGATACTACCTCACACCCACTAAAATGGCTATAATTTTAAAAAGAAGACAATAACAATTGCCATAGAGAATATGAAGAAACTGAAATCCTCAAACGTTGCCAATGAGAACACAAAATGACACAATTACTTTCGAAAACAGTCTGGCAGTTCTTCAAAATCTTAAACAGAGTTACCATATGACCTAGCAATTCCACTCCAAGACACATACCCAGGAGAAATGAAAATGTATATCCACACAAAGTTTTGTACATAACTATTGACCATAGCTTTATTCATACTAGTCCAAAAATGGAAAAAAAACAAACGAACAAACAAGTGTGTCCATCAACTGCTGAACAGAATGCCACTGACTAGTATTTGGCAACAGAAAGGGTTAAGGTGCTCCTACATAGGACAGTGCGGTGACCCTCTAGGTCAGACCCAGAGACCACATACTGTGCAGTCCAATATTTATGGAATAAAATCTGCAGAATTCCCAGAAATGGGAAGTCCACAGAGACAGAGAGCAGGTCAGGAGATTAGCTTCCAGGGGTACAAGTGGGGGAGTGGCTGTTAATGGGAACAGCATTTCATTCTGGGCTGACAAAAATATTCTGAAATTAAATGTGGTGACAGAGGCATGGCTATCAATATTCTTTTTTTTTAATTTTTTAACATTTATTTATTTTTGAGAGACAGAGAGAGACCGTGTGGTCAGGGGAGGGGCAGAGAGAGGGAGACACAGAATCCAAAGCAGGCTCCTGGCTCTGAGTTGTCAGCACAGAGCCCAACGTGGGGCTCGAACCCACGAACTGTGAGATCGTGACCTGAGCTGAAGTCGGACACTTAACCGACTGAGCCCCCCAGGCGCCCCGGCTATCAATATTCTAAGACCACTGACTTGTGTACTTCTAATGAGTGAATTGTATGACATGTAAATTATATTTCAATAATGCCATTTTTTTCACAGTTCATGGCACGCACACAGGAGCCCAAGTGTGAGTCTCATGACTCACTGGAGCTCTCACTCACCAGAGCTCACCAGCAGGACCACAACAGCTCTAAGGAGGGGCGAGGCCGGCCCACACCTGTCAGACGGCCTCTGCGGTGTCCTGCTCAGCCCAGGGGAGTGAATCGTGAGGGCGTCAAGGGTGAGCAGGCCCTCTTGAGGACCATCAAGTCACAGCAGAACCTGGGACGTGGGGTGGGTGAGGGCTGCTTCACACATCAGGGGCCATCCACGGAGGATTCAGTGCATCCTGCATAGCTTTAGGAGACCACCAAGTGGATGCTCACAACAAAAAATAATTTTCCAACAATAAGAGCTGCCTTACAAGAGACGGATTATACCTCCCGCTCTGATGTGTAAGCCCCTGGCCCGGAAGCGTATGGCTAGTCAGTGGAGCCACCTCTAGAGATTCTTGCACTAGAGGCAGGGGGTGTGAGGGGAGTGGCTTTGGTTCTCCCAGCCTGAGTTCTGAGAGCCTGTGTCCTGGTCTGGCCTGGACTCCCACCACGCCTTTTCTTGGAGACCGTGGAGGGCAGGGTGATGCGTCGGAGTCCCAACCCCCACAGCAGCTTAGTCAACACTGACAACTAGGAGGCATCGTGAGTCAGGTCAGCGCCAGCACAGCACAGACACACCTAGGCCATCAGGATGTCGGCAGCTCGATCGCTCAGCCAATCTCTCGCCTGCCCCAGCCTGTAACTAAACAAACACAGGGACCCCGGTCCAGCCTGTCCCTGTGCCTGCTGGTCACGCTCCAGCCTCTGCTGCCTGGGCACCTGTGGATAGAGCAGGCCCCTCAGCTTTCCTGGGTCCTCATGCGGAGCGAGACTTCGGCAGTGCGCTTTCCTCCTCCCCTCGACCTCACACCACCTCAAAGCCATAAACTGAATATAGCCACTGAAAAGCTGGGCCCTGGAATTAATTGAGTATAAACAAATCTTGCCATTTAAAGGGAAAAACATTCTTTTCTGTTTTTTATTTCAATCTTCATCCATCCCCTCAGCTCCCAGGCCTCCTTGCCTGCCACTCAGAGATAAAGCAAAGCCCAGAAAGTCAGAGAGAAAAAGGTTAGGATAAAAATGTAGAAATAATTTAAGACCCACACAAAACTGACCACATGTTACTATAGACATTTGGGGGGACCACAGCCCAGAATTCCACCCTCTAGACCGAGAGGATCTCTGAACCCAAAGCCCTGAGGTCCAGATCATGCCTCCTGAGGCAGGAAGGCAAGGCAAGGCCCTCAAAGAGCACAGAGGCCCATGTCACACAGCTTCCAGGGGCTGCAGAAGGTAATACAGCCCCTCTCCAAGTTCAAATTAAGACCTCCCCCCCCCACCCTTCTTCCTAGGACCTTTCCCACATCTATGGGACAGAATCTTGGTGGGTACAGTGCATCTAGAAACCTGTGCTGCATGAACAGGCCCAGGTCTTAGAAGTCTACCTCCTCCACAGAATGGACAGAAGAGCAGGCACTAGGACAGAGCCCAGGACAGGACAGCTGGACAGAGCAGACGTGGCCTGGCCCACCAGTGGCAGGAGCTAGAGACCGATATGGGGGTTATTGGGAAGGCTCCACAGCACTGTGTCTATCCTTCAAAATTTGGAAATAAAATGTAAACCCAACACAAAGAATCCAGTACAAGACCTAGTAGGTAGAGTTGAAGACGTATACTTGAAAAGTAAATAAGGAAATGGGAATAAGGAGGGAAACTAGGTGAGACCTCACACCCGACCCCAGAGGTCCAGAAAAAAGAGAACCAAAAAGATGGGAGAGAAATAATAAAATACAATTTCTCAGAACTAAAGGAAATTATATTTTTAGATTGAAGAACCCACTAAGTCCCCAGCAGTTAATGAACACAACCCTGCTTCAACCATGCTGAGCACAGTAAAACTCTAATCTACCAGGTACCAAGAGGACCCACAAGCTTCCACAGGGGAAAGATCACAGACAAAAGATATCATCAGAATGGCATCAGGTTTCTCAATAGGGAAGCAAGAACTTTAAAACTAAAGTTGAAATCAACCTGTGTACTGTCCGTGCCCGGACAATAAATCAATCAAGGGAAATAGTAGAACAAAAATACTTCCAGAGACATATAGTCCCCAAAGCATGCCGCCCCCTGGACACTAAGTAAGCCAGGGGGAGCGGGGTGGGGTGATTACCTACAAGAAAAACAAAAACTTGTATGAGAAATAAACCTGGTATATATTACTTGGCCCAACAGTGAAAATAAATGGATAAAAAAGATGCTGCTCAATGTAAGAAAGTTGCTCTAAGAGAAGGTAGAATCCAGGCCTGAGGCTATGTATACATTATACTGGGTTTGTCCTGCAGCACAGTCCATGAGCCCACAGTCCTGGGCAGACTGGACCCCTGAGTCCCCCTAGAGTCAGACCCCAAGCAGGAAGAGAAAGCATCCCCTGGAAGGTCTGGCCTGAAGTGGAGTGCAGTGCTATCCCATGAAGTGTGGGTGAGGAGGGAGCTCCGGCACGGTGGGCACCGCCCAGGTGGAGGGAAGGGGTATTCAGCAAAGAAGTATATATATTAAGGATAATGGAAACCAAGTTTCTTGCTTCTGGGGGAAGAAGTTAAACATACAGAGAGGCAGAAACCTAGAATATTCCCTGTGGGGAAATTTGTATCTGAGGTATCAGTGTGAACTTATGCTTTTCGACATATAGAGAAAATAGAGAAATAAATACAGACGCAGGTGCAAGTATGCATGTGTGTAACTCTGTGTGTGTGTGTGTGTGTGTGTGTGTGTGTGCGCGCGCGCGCGCATACACGTCCACTCAGAGGCTGGGAGCACACCAGCACCAGGTCGTCCTCTGGCCAGGAAAGTACAGCAGAAGCCTGGGTGAGAAAGGATGCATTCAAAAAGCATTGGGGAGGCATCAGGACATGAAGCCACTTTGGGTGGCCTCGTTGGTCCACAGGGACAAGCATCAAAATAACAATTATAACCCATTGGATAAAATAAATAATGAGTCAATACAGGGATCAATAAAAACAAATAAATTGGTTGTTTGATGATGAGTGAGGTATTTCCATAGTTTCCAAGCACCTTCCCAAATACTTTTTAATTGCAAAGGGAAGAAGTGTCACTGCAGCAACAAATAGTGGAATGATGTCATCTAACTCGGTGATCAAAATAACAGCATCAGGATGCAGGGAAAAGAGCCTCACACCTGGGTGTTTCCACATAAGCCAAGTCCAGTCATGGGGAACACCCAACAAACCCAAATTCAAGGGCATTCTACAAAAAAGCTGACAAGCATTCTTCCAAAGGGTAAAAGGTCATGATGAAGACTGAATACACAGCACGATTCTCAGCCCAACCCCTGAAACAGCTAGAGGAGTTTGAACACTTGTCTGAGGGCCAGATGCCCATACAGGGTGGCAGTGATTCTGCAGGAGAAGTTCTTCTTTGTTGGAAACACCCCAACAAGTGTTCTGGGTCATGGACAGAGACTGGCAAACATACTCTCAAGTGCCTCAGGAAAAACGGGTTTTGTCTTGCATTTGAAATGTTTCCATGAGCTTGAGCATGTTTCAAAATATATTTTTTTAAATGTGGGGTATGGAGTGTGATTTCAGCAACAGGTGGTCAGTGGACGCCTCTTTAGGAGGGGTTGAAGCCAGAACTTGGAGAGAGGTCCTCAGGTCCCTCCAGCTGCATGTCTCCACCGTTTGGTCTCCAGCACTGCTCCTTGAAGCCGACGATGGCCAAATCGTCCTGGGCCAAGACCGGCTCCAAGTCGGTCATGTCCCAGCCTGCCTGATTTTCCTCTAGAGAGCCCAGGGACATGGGGGCAGGGCAGGCCCTCGGGAGAGTCTGACAACTCTGAAAACCCTAAAGGAAGTGGCACCTGTGCCCTGAACATTTCAGGTAGGGGTTGAAGGGAAGGGCTCTCGAGACCCCTCATCCCCCCCCCCCAGATATTCCTGCAGCCCCCAGAAGCTCCCAGACCTGAGCAGCCTCTCCGCAGCCCCCACTTCTCAGGGGTGAACACACAAGACTCAGGGGCCCTTTCTGCCCCAGGCCCTGCAAGGGCAGGCACTACTGCAATTGGGTCTCTGTCCTGGGTTTGGGGGGTCTTGAGGCAGAGTTGGCATCCCACCCACTAGACCAACTTTTTGGCAGGAAACACAATCAGGGTCAAGGGGAAAATGAGGGCAAGTTTTGCTCTTTTTCTTTCCTTTCCTTTTTTTTAAGCAGGAATTCAGAGCGAAGTAAAATGGAGACTTGCTGAGTGGAGCAAAGCAGACCTGCTTTTGCTGAGTTTAGGTGAAAATGAAGGAAGAGAGAGGTGGGGGCAGGGGAGTTGGCACTTCTATAGCTTTGCACATTTCTCTCATTATTTTGCTTCTAAATCAGCCTCGCTGGTACTTTCTCTATTCTATAAAAGCCAGATCCAAGCCATGTCCCTTAATCTCTCCAACAGCAGCTCACTGCTGAGAAAATAATACAGATGTAGCTTCCAGATTCATACACTTTCTTTTCCATTTATATGCAAATAGTGACCTTTCACCCAAGCTGTCTCAAAGAAATGTTTCCTTAAAAATGCAAATAGCATGTTGCAAGCAGATACTGGGGCTGAGTCTTTCCTATATTATTATTATTATTTCTTTTAACCTTACCATGCTGTAAAAACAACAGCTAAACTGCTTGGCATAATAATGACTTTCCAAATGAAATCACAGGACAGCTCTCCAGGCAGCCTGTCAGTGAGCCTGCCAGCAGGGGAGGGAGGGTCTCAGGATTGAGGGGAGGGTGCTCAGCCCCAGGGCGCCCTAGTGTCCCCTGAAGAGGCACAACAGTGGTGACCTGCTTCTATCTCAGAGTCGCCTGGGCCAGGCCTCCAACACCCAAGCAGATGCCAGGAATGACGGCAGCAGGAGCAGACCACTTAGCACAACTGCGTGCTCCATGCAGATCCACACAGGATCTCATCAAGAACCACCCCACCCCAAGTGGGGTTCAACGGTGACCCCAATCCTCACCTCCAATCCAGTTGGTGAGTCAGCCAACAAACTCACATGCGCTCCGTCCCCAGATAAGGTGCCAGATGGCTTCCAAAAGCCCTTGCATTCCCATCTCCCAGACCCCCCAGGCCAACAGGAAAAACAGAGAACAGGAGGTTAGGAGAAGCAAGGAAGGAGTCCAAGGGAAATGGATGCAGCTAGTGTGTCTGTGAAGGTGTTGGGGTGGGAAGCTCTGTCCCACTCCTCCTGACCCACTCCACTGACCAAGCCAGGCTGCAGGCCAGAAGAGGAGCTGGGGAAGGAGTCCACTCTATCACCTACACCCACTCACAGCTCCCAGGCCACTCAAGTACCCCCCACAGGACCCAACCACCCATTGCTGTGTCTGTGCCTGCTGCTCTCCAAGGCCCAGAGCTTGGGACATGCCAGATGCTCAGCAAAGGAGGGTGTGGAAGGCTAGGCTGACCCCTGGGCATGCCTCACTGAGCTGAAATCAGAGACACCTTTCAGACCTGGTACAGCTAGAGTGCCCTGCCTTAATCCTAGGGTGCACAAGGGAAAAGAAAGCCTGTGAGAAGGGAACAGGACATCTCTGGCCTCATCCAAAAGGTTGAGAACAAAGAGAGCTAGTTTCTGGGCACCCTCCTTGTAGGTCTCCGAGGCCTTCAGAGCACACACTGGCCTCTCAGAGTCAGGAGGGGCCTTCTCTGGAATTCTGCTCCTGTGCCTCTCTTTCCTGAGTCCCAGAAACTCCATTCTTTAGTCAGAACGGCCCAGCCCTGGGAGAGGAGAAATGGCCACTTGCATCTTCGTTGAAACCACACTTTATTCAGGGTTTGAAGGTGACCCGACTGGACTGGGCTCTCTCTTGTACAAACAGTAAAACTAAGCTGCTTGAAGCTTCCTTTACGGTCTATCTGCACCCTTGCTCATGTCCAGCTCAGTAAAAAGGCTCTCAGGCCGCTGACCTGAAAACACAGGCAGGAAAGGAGCAGGAAGAGCACACTCCCACCAGGCACGGCAGCTCTGGGGCCTCCAAGCCCTGGGGGTGGGAGAGACGGTTCTGACAACTGTGCCCTTTTCCTTCTCCCACCCCATCCCTCTGACTGCAGGAAATGGAAGCGTTCCTGTTTAGGGGGAGAAGGGTGAACCCCCAGGAGGCTGACATGAGGCAGCTCTTTCCTGGTGAGTTTAATTGTAGCCTCAACTCCAGGGCCCTGAGTCACCCCCAATTTTCAGCCAAGGGAGAGGGAACCCACCTGTCATCCTCCTAGCACTGCCCAGCAACAGCCCACCTTTTTGCGCTTTAGACTTAGAAATATTGGGGGGTTGTACATGCTAATTTTCCAGTCTGGATGCTCAGTGCTCAGCGCTCAGAGAACCTGCACTCTGCAGAATTTGGAGAAAACAACTAAAATACTTCACACAGACAATAGGCGACTGGCCTAGAAGTGACTCTGGGCAGGAAGGGGGCCCTCAGTGGGATGGTACAGAGCAGGACAGGGTTGGGAGAACTACCCACTCTGTGCTAACACACGTGCTTATGAGAGTGCTCTGTGGGAACACATCCTGCATCACAAGAATGGACTCTAACTCATCACTAGAGTCCTTTTGGGTCCTCTGGATGCCAGAGATGCAGCCTGCAAGCTGAGCATGAGAGCCCGGATGCTGGGGCGTGAAGGGAACTCCACAGCCAGCGGCAGGTTCTGAACTTAGAAGCTGAACGTGTGTTTGGCAGCCAGGCAAGCAAAGGCAGGGCCCAACAGCCAACAGCAGGTCCCTCATGACCTGCTCCAGCCTTAAAAAGCTTCGCCAGACGCAGTTCCAATAACAAATCTACCTTTCTTCTCCCTGCGAGCTGACGCACTGAAGACTCAGACCCCTGACTTCAATACGTCAGGGCCTCTGTGGGCTTTTCTGACTGCCTCAGTGGCCTAGAATTCTAGGAAACAGCAGAACCACTGGATGAGAGGCCTTAGGCCCTTCACAGATGGTGGAAACTGCTGGTTCGTGTGTGTTGTGGGGAGGAGAATCCTCCCAGCTAATCTGCTTTGGTGGAAAACGAGGCCTCAAGAAGCACCCACTGCTGGGATCGGGGCCCCGGCCTTTGTGAAAATAAAACAAATTACACAAAAATCTAAACCATCTCACCAAAACAAAGTCAGACCATTAAAAAGCACTAACAAGAGGCACTCTCTAGTTTGGATGCCAAAGTCTGACTTTGCACAGTTCCACGTGCAAAACAGTGATTAACAGACCAATTAATCGTTCAGTTAGCAGTCCCATGACTGAGCGAGCTGCTTTGAACCACCACATCTAGGGGACACTAGGACAGTCACTGTCCCCAGGAAAACCCGGGCTGAGAAGACTCCTGTCCCTAAGCTCCTTATTTACATCCCAGGAGAAGCTCTGACTCTGTGAAAGTCTCTCAGAAAACAGGCTGTGCTTCCAGTCAGGAACCACTTGGGTACACACAGGTTGTCCTGTGGAGACTGAAGGGCTTCAAAATCAGCCCTTGGGGGCCGTCAGAACTATAGGTCTGGTGCATTGCGACCCAGGGCATCACTCCCAAGGCATTCGCTGCTGTCACTTTGAGGTCTGGGAGCCCCACAGTCCCTCTAGGACCTTCTAAAACAGGCACCAGAGGCCTGATGGGGCTCTAAGGTCCTGCCTAGTAGAAAGAACCTGAGACCCTCTCCCTCCCAGGCAGAGACAGAGCAGCCCTGGGGCTCCGAGGACCCTCTCCTTTGTGTCACTCCTCTAACATATAGTTTTTAGGCAACAAAATGGGGAAAAGGGAGAGGACCCAGATGGCTTCAGCCGGCACCCTTGGACTGATGTCGAGCACGATCAAGGTGTGAAGCCAGGCGTGAGGGTGAGGCGAGAGCCCGGCAGGCTAATCTGTCAGCAACTCAGGCCATATGGTGCATCCACTTTTCCTCACAACTTGCAGCTCACACACGCACATTTGCACCTAGCCCACCACCCTGAGCGATGCAGGAAGACCGTGCCAGCCAGTCCTTCAAGGGCCTGTCACACACACCCTCAGAGCAGGCCACAACGCCCTGGTGCAACAACTCCAAGCAGTCCCAGGGCAAACCTGCCCCTGCCAGTCCCCAGGGCTGGCCAGAAGGTGGCCACAGGGCCCTGGACACTTGTCACTGCTTGACGACCTCTCCAACCACTGGACTAATCCTCACAGAGGCAGGTGTATTCACAGCCTGGCTGGGACACACTGGAACTGTCCTCTGAGTTACTTCCATTTCATTTGATTGAAATAACATTGCATTTTCTAAGTACAAATGGTAAAATGCAGGAGGGACGAGACAACGGGTAAAGACCCTGTTCTCATCAGAAAAGCGCCTTTGCTCCGAACTGCATGAGCCAAGCAAGGAGAAACGTGTGAAACTAACACAGGCTCAGCTTTGGAAATGCTGAAGATAAAGAGGACACCAGTTGTAAGTGTTTAGTAACCTATCGTCTGTGAAGCAAGCTGGATGGAAGTCCGAGAGCAAAAGCATTTTAAGTCAGGTGAAAAACCTCTATTTCATTTTGTTTTGAGGGTTTTCTTTAGGCAATATTTGGGGAAATTCAGCTGTTCATAAAAGATGGAAAATAAGTGGAGAACCTTAGGACATAGCACTCCATCCAGCAAGCACTCTAGGCTGGGCAGCAGGCCACCTCTGGAGAGGCGCTTCTAAGAGAGAACAGGCTCTGGGGTCTTCAGAGAGCACAGAGCCATCCTGGGGGCCCAGGGTCTTTGGGGAGCACAGAGCCATCCTGGGGGGGGGGCAGGGAGCACAGAGCCATCCTGGAGGGGAGGCAGGGAGCACAGAGCCATCCTGGGGGCAGCACCCATGGCAGCTGTTCTCACTCCCTCTGGGAAACAGCATTTTCTGGGCTGACTACTCTAAATGTTGCTTGCTCCCGAAGACCATTTTTGTGTAAACTCATACCACAAAATTCCCGTCAAAACTACATCTGCAGATAAATAAATTCCGGCTTATTCCTGAGTGAGCTCACAAGGAAAGAGCACAGGGGAGGGTCCAGAAGCTGAGGGGAGTAGAGGGAGGGCAGCCCCAGACAGGCCCCCCTCTGGGCTCTCCTGCCCAGCACTCTGCAAGATAAAAGCCAACAAAAAGGAGATCTGGACCAGGTCTTCCAGGGCCAGGACAGGCCAGGACCGGCACAGAGTTTAGCTTTCCAACATGCCTGAGTAACGTGCAAGTCTGACTGGCCGCCCAGTGCCCTGCCTGCCCCAGGATCAGGTGACTACTGGCTGTCCCCTCCCACCCAACAGACACACCTCAGCCCTGCCAGCCAGGCCAGCTTCCTGCCTCCCAGTCTGCTCCAGGACCAGTGCTGACCAAGGTGTTCTGGTCACTTCTGGCCCCACCCTCCCCAGCCCAGGCAGGGGTTGAGCAGCCCCATGACTTGTACACTGTTCACCCAAGAGACATGTCTCTTGCATGCAGTCCATCGGGGAGGAGCTTGGCCCCACGGGCCTTCCCATGCCATCAGGGCAGCTGTGGGAGCCCCAGGGGTACTTTTCTGATACATTTTCAGTCTGCACGAAACTTGTCGTGCTGTCTCTGCCCAGTGCTGGTCCACACAAACTTTTGCCCAGAGGTGGGAGCCCCTAGGACAGCGGTCGGCCCAGCTCTGAGCCGAACACACTCCCAGCTCCCCCAACCAAAGTTAACACAGACCCTCCCTGCCCCATCCCACATGCTCACACAGAGCCCCCATGTCCTCACAGACACACTTGGTGACCTCAGGCCAGAAGAGGACAATAGGGCCCAGAGAGGAGAGGCCTGGGCTCCTGGCAGCACCAGAGAGAGTGCCCCCCACAGCCAGGGCCAGGGGATAGGTCAACTACCTGGGAAGCATCTAAGTGCCCAGTGAGTGCTCCCGTGGCACCACTCTCTGCCGGCCTCTCCCTGATGCTTCTGCGCACTGATGGGGCTTTCCAGTAAAAGCTGCTGAGACCCCCTGCCCCAGCTCCAAGACAGAGCAACTTTGCAGCGCCAAAGGCTCTGCCCACGGATTCTCCCCCTCTGGCACCAGGAGCACTCAGGGCAGTGGGTGACAGCTGCCTTTACCAGAATCTTCCAAGAGCCCCCAGAGCATTGGCTCTGAATGTTTGGGGCTGCCTCCAGATCTATACACAATGCCGGAGGGTCACACAGGCCCCCTGGGTTACAGTTTACACAGAAGCAGGTCCCCTGCCCTGCTGAGCTCCCAGGCCCACATCCGGGCCCTGTGGTCCAAGGAAGTTAGAGCCCAGGTGGTTCCAGGATGGAAAGGCCTCCACGGCAAACTCTCACACACGTCAAACTCTCCACAGCCCCTGCTCAGGCCCCTGGATCCTTAAACATCCTGTGAAATCAGATGGTACCCAGGTGCAGGGGGTAGAAAGGGAACTTACAGGGGCCTCCAGCCTCCAGCTCCAGGGCATGAAATGGGTCATGAAGCCGCCACCTCCTCTTTGCAAACAAACTGCTCTCTAAACCCTGACCAGCCTCCTCTACACAGTGAACAACTCCGTAGAGACAGACAGAGTCCTGCCCTGTTGGTGATACCCTCCTTGCTGGCACCACAAAACTCCAATCTCTGCTCTCCTACTCTTTTGTTTACCATTAATTAACAGGGCCATATGGAAGGAGGTGATAATCACAGCCAAGGACCAATGGGAAGGAAGCCTTGGTGGTGAGGATCCTGGGCCTCTCCCCAGCGCCCGCCCAGCCTCAGGCAAGGACATCCCACACACACACACACACACACACACACACACACACACACACACACCAGGCTGAAGTGAGGGCAGGGCAGGCTCTGCCATCATCTCAAGGGTCAGGGTTCGAGTATAGCCCCTCACCAAGACTGAGGCTCACCTCCTCGAGTTTTGTCCCACCGCTGTTCCTGCCTTTTGTTCACTCAGCCACCAGCCTCAGAGATGCCTTCAGGCCCACTACCAGACACACCTCTCAGATATTTTGTTTCAGGAATTACATGCCCAACTTGACCCGTCAATGATGTCCACTGATGCGAATGTGGCACTGAGACCAGAAAAGCCCTCTGTGACTCAGAAACAGTAAGTAGGACCCTCATGGTGAGGACCCACTAGCACAACACTAGAGCCACCATGGGCTTGTTTATTTCCTGATTCACAAAGAAGGAAGGGAATCCAATGGACAAAACAAAGTCCCTAGCTCCAGAACATATCATCCCACAGGCAATGGCATTATGTCGTTCAAAGCTCACACCATCTTCCTGGCCAACCCTGACTTTCAATTTTAAATATAGAAATCCAGTTACACTAATATTATAAACAACCACTCTCATGACCCCCATCACAGCAGGAAAAGGAGCTGAAAAGAACAGCCAATATTTAGTTCTGTGCCCCTATCCCACAGACACATGCACCCTAGACGCTGCTCCTTAAGTTTAGAAATACGTGACACGCAAAGACAAAATGCTCACATGACCATCTCTCCTCGGTGTCTTGGGTGGGGGGCTCACATGAAGTACCAACTCTGAGATCCCCACTCCAGAGAGGTCTTCTGTTTAACGAGGCAGCATTTCCCCCCACCACATTGCTGCTGCGTTCCTCTTCCAGAAATGCACATAAAGTTTCTTGTCTTAGTATACGATACCCCCAATGTCTTTTCTGTCAGATGCACTACGTGTCCACTAGACTCTCAGAGAGGCCGAGCGCGTGAACAAGCCAGGGAGGGACAGAAAAAGAGGAGGAAAACAGCCACGGGCAGACCCGGTAGGAGAAGAAAGCCTCAGTCCAACAGAGCAGCTTTAAAAAGCCATCCCCAGACCTGCTTTCCCTGCAAAGAAAGCCTTCATCTTAGAAATTAACTGCTCGCGCGCCCTCTCCCTGTCTCGGTCCAAGGGGAAAAGCCAAGCGCTTGGATATCTGCCTTTGTCAGCGAAAGAGCATAACATGGACTTACCTTTCCCCACAGCTATTGTCTGTCCTCCTTCAAAATGACATCACGGAAAGCAATCATGAAATTTACATGGGGGGTGCAGGGTGGACGGGGGAGGAGAGGGGAGGCAGCTGCCTCCCTTACAGCGGTCACATGTGGGGAAGCCTGTGTGCGGGTTTCAATTAAATATCTTCTCCCCTTAGTGTGCGACTCCTAAGCCAGCTAAAGGC
Organism: Suricata suricatta; assembly: GCF_006229205.1. Classification (NCBI taxonomy): domain Eukaryota; kingdom Metazoa; phylum Chordata; class Mammalia; order Carnivora; family Herpestidae; genus Suricata; species Suricata suricatta. The sequence goes on along the minus strand of NC_043711.1, from coordinate 106,114,649 downwards.
AACGTCTCATTTACTTAATGACCGCTCTCATTAGCAGCGGTGGCACGGGCTGGCGGAGAGGCTTCTTTGTAAATACGCTACCCATGAACCCTTGGGGCTCCAATATATCTGTTTACTCTCCGAGGTGAAATAAATTTACAGTATAGCATCAGAAAGATGGGTCTGCTGACTTGGGAAGTGAGAGGTGCCCAGGCCAGCAGAGCCCCAGTCTCCTGCTCCAAGCATCAGCCAACAGAAGGTGCCTGTGTTTGCCCACACTGAATCATAATTAATATGCAGCATGATTGGGTTTTTTTTATGCAAAACACACAAAAGGGCAGAGAGCGTCACAACCGCCATACTCACCCCCCTGTGCTGTCTCCAGCAGTGGTTCAGTCCAATAATTCCTAATAGCAGCAACCGGAATGACAGATGCCCTGGGTTAGCATGGCTGCAGCGAAAGTACTTTACAATATTTATTGGTGGTTAGGAATATGACCTACCATCATAAAGAATGGACTGCAGAATTTATTACTCAGATGAACTGGGGGGGTTACATAGCGGTTCATCTGCATGATCAAGTATGAGTGACTTACAAGGATATGTATATTTTTTTTTAAGTTTGTAAAAGGTACCTATGACCACAGACCCAAAAATAAAGGCATACACACAAAGAATAGATCAGGAAAAGACACTTTTCTTTTATCACACATTCCCTTTTTGGTTTACGTTTTAAAATAATAAAATCCTCTCAATGAGACCTTGGGCACAAGTACTCTACACCCTAAGTCACTAAGTTTATCCCAACCAGAGGGAAACATACGGCTCAAGTTCTCTGCTCTGTCTTTTTGAGTCTTTTTCAACTGCCTGAAAGGAGCTACCCAATGAAAATCCAGAGGAGGAAAAGGCATCACAAACATAATGGAACTGCCCACCTACTCCTCAAATAACCAAACTGTTTTCCACTTTCAGGGATAAATGCAGGACTACCTCAGGAAGAGTACCCAGGAGCCAGAGTATTCTTGTTTACTATCCAAACTTCCTTTTCCTCCTGATAAATCAGGCAAACAAATGTCCATTATCAGTTTGTTAGAAACTGTACAGTGAGACAGGGCACATGCTGGGTTTTAGATGCCTGTGGAAAGCGGCTGTCTCAGACCAGTGCAAAAGCAGACCAGCCCTTGGCTCTGAAGTTCAGGGCAGAGATTTCAACGCAATAAATATCATTTCCTGGTTCGTTATGCAGGAACACAACCCCTCCCAACTTAATCAGCATTAAACAGCTTAGGCTACCAAAAGCATGAGTTAGGGCTGAAACATTTAGCTTCCTCTGAGAAAGCATGTTCTAAAAATCAACTAAAACTCTTCCGCAAGCAATTATTTTTAACATGCAGTGTTGCAACATCACATGTAAACCAATGAGCTTCATCCTAAAAGCAAGTACATTCAATTCTTATATACACACACATTATTCTCAACAAACAAAATGCATAATGTACCCAGGACAATCTTTTAAATTGAGTAAAAGGAAATAAACGCAAGCGTTCACTGGTCAAACTGAGGATGAAATATTAATTAGCCAAATGAGAACAGTTTGAGACTCCTACAATGACTGCCTACCATTGTTTTTATTCTTTTGTGAACTCATATCCATTAGCATAGAAGGACACACTCAGTTGAGAGCTCTCCTGAAAAGCCATTTTCTGTCTCCTCTGGACACGCTGTGAGCGCTGGGGTATTTTACATCCCAAACCTTTGGCATTCAGAAATTCTATTAAACTCTTATCGGCAGGCTGCAGGCTCAGGCAGCCCTGCACGCCATTGTTCCGCGAGGAAGATAGAATCAAAGGGAGGGCTGGTGCTGAATCAGCCGTATTCCCCAACAATACCCAGTGTTTCATGAAAGTATTTAATTCAGATATGCGACAGTCAAACTTAGAGAACAACAACAAAACCGAATCAACAACAGGGAGAGATCAGTATGTGCAACAAAAAGCCCTGGTGCAGCATAATTCTTTTTTTCAGGTAACATAAATTGTGTCTGAGCAAACCTCTGCCTTTCAGCATTTCACACCTCCCCCACTGAACGACCACTGCTTCCTGAGGTGTGTGTCTCCGGTGGTCGGGAATGGACCCTTCGGACTCCACCTAAGGCTGCTGCTTGGGTGAGCATTTCTGAATGTGCATGGAAATTTCAAATCGGTGCCTGTTCCAAGAACCTGGAGAGAAGCCCCGGGAGCTCCCACTGGGAGGTTACAGTTGAATGAGCCGTTTCAGAAGATGGGTTTTGATGAGTAAAGGTTCAAAATCTTTAGCCGACTCCATCTAGAGAACAAAGAGGGGGTTTAGGCAAGGAGCAGGGAAAGGACTGTGCCTGTAACTTGCTAAGGTTTGGTTTCTTTCTTCAGCCTGAGCGGTGGGTGCGGACGCGCCTGCGGTGTGATCAGCACTTTGGACAGCGCTCCCCGCCCCTGGAGCCAAGCCCTTTGTTCTCAGCACACTGAAGTCTTGTCGGGGCTCGGGGCTGGGAGAAGCAACTCTAACCTACGTCCCCCAGCCCTGCTTGCAAGGGACAACGGCAAGGTATAACCAAAAACTTTCTCAAGCAGGGTGGAAAACTGTCAGGATTTTTTTTAATCAGAGCATATTTTCTTTTTCATAACTAAGAATGGAGTATATTGTTCCTTTAGGCTTTATTTCGTAAAAATCTGTCAGCAAGTTGCATTTGACTTTTAAGTTTGAGGGATCCACAAGGTCGAACTGGAGGGTCCGCCTAGCTCCACACAGGGAGAAAAGGAGGAGATTTGCAAAATCAAACTTGTGGCTGCTTGTTACGGAACTGCTTTGTGAGAGGTGGGAGAAGCAGGCTCAATGATTGCTTTGCTGGTAAGATCATTTCAAATAAAATGTAATTACTTGTGCAAATCTGCACACAGACATTCCAAGTGTCAGTTCATTTGCTTCATAAAAACTCTTTCAAGTAATTTTGGTCTAAACTTTCTGCATCTGTAATTGGCACCTTCTCCGGTGACCAGCTGGGGGTGAGAGTTTTCTTGTTTCCTTCTGAAAGCTTCCCTGCAGATGGGCGCCCGCCTTAAAGCTGCAGACGACAATTAGGGCCGTTGTGTGTGGAGCCGAGATGGTCAGCATTAATATTGTATAGGAACAGCTGAGGGCGAGGGGGCCGCTGCCCCAGGCAGGCTCTGGCAGATGGAGCAAACAAAACCGAGAGCCTCTCTTACCAACACTCTGGGCTGACTCTGTGTGCCTGTCTCACACTTGCTGGGTTGTGAGCCTTTCTCACACACACACACACACACACACACACACACACACACACACACACAGATGCTCTGGCCCATATTGTGAGATGGTTTTATGCTGGGACATCAAACACACAAACCCTTTGACACTGTGTGAACACACATACTCAGAAGACATACACATTTGGGAGGATATTGTGGAGCTCACACACTAATTCCTGTTCTAACACTGTGTTTATGTTTCACACACACAGGGCAACTCTGCACATGCTAGGAACACAAACAGCAGAAATGCTCACATTCAGAATGCTAACTACAGTTAGTTTCAGGTGCATATTGGTCACCACACACACACGCACGCACGCACACACACACACACACACACACACGCCTTCTTTCCACCCCACCTCTCCCAGTCTCATGGTCCTTGCACCAACACATATACACCCCCCCCCCCCCCCCCCCCCCCCCCCCCCCCCCCCCCCCCCCCCCCCCCCCCCCCCCCCCCCCCCCCCCCCCCCCCCCCCCCCCCCCCCCCCCCCCCCCCCCCCCCCCCCCCCCCCCCCCCCCCC
>NC_043711.1:106057084-106110735 GCF_006229205.1 Suricata suricatta | reverse complement strand
CCACACAATCAGCTGAAAAGGGAGGCATCAGGCCAAGGATGCTGGCCTTGATTAGGAGGGAGCATATGTCTATCACCTCCTCAGCTGATAGAGCACAGAAAAGAGCACAGAGTGCTGATGGACACACAACTAATTAGTCCCTCTGGCAGCCAGGCAGAAATGTGTAAATGGGCCCAGGGAGCGGTGCACAGGGCTGGGGAAAGGTACGCACCCAGGAAGGTCCCACAGAGCATCATCCTGGCTGGACAGGCACAACTCCACTCCGAAGCTTGGGCACACGGTCACATCACGCTGGAAAAAGTTGCAACACAAACTTCTGTGTCCCAGGGCCCTGGGGAGTCTCCTTCTCATGCAGCCAATCAGGGCCAGGGAGCAGATAATCACAAATTAATGCCCTGCCAATGAGGCTCCCTTCCCCACACAATGGGCTGGAGACCCCAGACAATGAGCCCCGCCTGCAGGTGGGGGAAAGCAAAGACACAGCCTCCTCACTCTGGGAAACAAACAAATGAGGGAAGGGAGGGACTCTTCCCAATTTCCCCCTCCCCACACTCTTTCTCCACTCCTTCCCCCCTCCCCCTTCCTCCTCCTACTTTTCCTTTCTCTTTTCTGTACCCCAGACCTGAATCAGGCCAGAAACCTGGTGGAAGATCAGGCTGGATAGGGTGGGATGGGATCAGGTCTGGGGGTCCTAGCCTCCCCCCAAACACAGCGGCAGCCAAGGGGACAGGCCCCTGAACTATGGACTACCTACCACCCATGTGGAAAGGCTTATGGGGAGGGATGAAGGATGGTACGTGGGAGGGCCAGGAACCGACTCCCTCAGATATGGAAGGTTAGGAGGTGTGGGACTTGCAGGGACAAGGGGAGGAACAACTTGGTTTTGGACCTCCAGCAGCTCCCCAGACCAGGAGTGGGGATGGTGGGGGTGGGGGTGGAGGCTGGGAGCGGAGAATGGAGGAGGCCTTTCTGGGATGACTCCTCCTGCCTCATTCCATATCCTTGACCCTTCACTGCCCACCAGTGCCCTCTGGCCTAATGATCGGTCCTGGCTGGACACTCCCAACTTCATGCATGGCCATCCCCTCTGCTAGATTTCCCTGATGCCACTTATCCCTGTGGCAACTCAGATGTCACCTCCTTAGGAGGCTCCCATACCATCCTCCACTCTGGGTACTGGCCTGCTTGTGTGCAGGTGTCTACCCCCCACAAGTGGAGGCGTGGGTGCAGTATGTGGAGGCTGAGGCCCATAACAGGAGTCCTACATTCAGTGGCTCTAGGGTAGGCCTGAAGATAGGATTGGGTGGGGCTCTCCAGCCAGGAAGGGCCCCAGGCACAGACCCCTGCAAGGTGAGAGGGTAGATGAAGTCTCATTTCTTCCAGAGCTTTCCTCTAGAGAAGAAGGTCTCAAAGCCGGCCTCTCAGGTGATGGGGTTGAGAAAAGGAAGTCCCAGTCTCTGTCCTCACAGACTCACCCTTAAATAAAGCCTGTTGGTGGTGAAAACCATAGGCTCAAACCAGCAGGGGTGCTGGCACTCTGAGGCTGCCTTGCAAGCTGGAGGAATAGATCAACCTTTACTGCCCTGGAGGCAGGGGGAGGCAGATCTGGCATATCCCCTACCCCCTCACAGCCCTGTGACTGGTTGAATGTCTCCACACCTGCAGTAAAGCCTCCAGTGAGGTCAACTGGCAGGAAATGGACAGGCAGGTGGCCCAAGGGCAAGAGTACCCTAGATCAGGCTGCTGAGGGTCTGGATGTGAGGTAGAACTCCAGGCTATAGCCTGAGACATTGGGTGGGGCAAAGCTTACTTACGGAGAAGGGAAGCTGTGGCAGGGGGAGCAGGTTTGTGGGAATTGGCAGCTCCATTTGTCCCCAAGATGAGGCCTCCAGTCTGAGGCTCAGAGCCAAGACCAGTCTGGAAATGAAAGATGAGTCATCTGGTTAGAGGTGGTTCTGGGGGAGCCTGGTGAAGGTGTGGGGAGGCTAACAGATGCTGCTGGGGCAGAGTGGGCAGTCCCCTCCAGGTTGGTCACTGTCTCTCATCTCCAGTGACGATGTGCTTGCAGAGAAGTGACCTCAGGTGAGTTATCAAACCTTTCTGTGACTCACTTTACTCACCGGCAAAGCCAGAGTCTCTTCCCTGCAGGTTCTCAAATGGGTCCCATACATGTTGGCTAGTGGTCATCCCCTCACACCCCTTGGCCTCGCAACCTTGGAGACCCCTTCCCTGGAAGTCTGAAAGGCTCCTTCCTGGCACCACAGACACCACCTGATTAGGACTCCCTAACTTTGGGGAAATGCATCCTTTAGATGTAGCTAATTAGGACAGGTTATTTAAAGTCACAATGGGAGGAATCTGGGAACACTGGCACTATTTCCTTTACTAAAGCCAAACAGCTTCATAGTCCATCACATGGCAAAACCACTTGAACAACTTCAGAGTCAGGTGAGACAAATAATGTATTCTCTGAAGGCCTGAGGGGCAACAGAGAGTGGTCCTCAAGGCTCCTCCATCCCCCACCCACCATCCCCCACCCACCCCACCTGACCCCAGCTCAAAATGTGCTCAGAGACCAAAACAAGAGCCTATGTGACCTATAGGCCCCCTGGGAGAGCTCTGTCTGTATGATGCTTCCCTAGTTGTCCAAACAGCAATCATCCCAGGCTCTCCCAGGAGTTCTGTGCAGCCATGGTACCTCCTCACTTTGACCAGAAGCCAGGACAGCACTGAGTGTAGTCATCTGGAGCCAAAGAAAGCCCAGCCAGAGGCATACTCCTAGTTGAGACTTAAACAGGCCCCAGTGTTCAGCATTATATGACTAAAGAACAACTGGAGTAGGATCTGCCCTGTTGGGCCTGTCATGGGCTCCAGGACCACAAGATGCCCCAGTTGGGAAAGCATTTCATTTTTTGTTGTTGTTGTTGTTTTTAAGTAGGCCCCACGCCCAATGTGAGGCTTGAACTCATGACCCTGGGATCGAGAGTCATGTACTCCGTCAACTGAGCCAGCCAGGCACCCTGGAAGGCATTTCAGATCATGACCACTGGAAGTTCAGGTTTGCACAAGTTTCCAGTGGTGATTTAGTAGAGCCTCACCCAATAGCCCCCCAGGTCTACCCCTTTGGTTCCCCTGCCTGCTTGTCTATGGGCAACTCTCAGCAGATTTAGCCAAATGCCAAATCCCCAGAAGGGAAGGTCACTGCACAGCCACAGCACAAGCACTCAGGTCAGACCTCAGGAAGAACTAGAGTGGTCCCAGAGAGGTTGAGCACTGCCTTCCCAGACAGTGAAGGGTCATAGAAGAAGCTACGGGCAGACTACCCCAGGGTGTGGGGAGCCCAGGAAGCTGAGAGCCGTGTCTGGTAGTCCCCCACCTCTGGCCATCCTGGGGCAGAGCAGGGGAGGAAACAGAGAGCAGAAGTGTCCAGACCTGAGAAGTAAGGCAAACAGCTGGCCCTGCCTGACTCTTCTGGGCACACTCAGGACCAGAAGCCTCCTGAGGACAGAGAAGACAAGAGGAAGAGATCAGCTGGGCTGGTGGGAGAGAGACAGAGGACAGCCCTGGAGGCAAGGGCCTGGAGACCAGGTCAAAGAGATGAGACACAGAGATGGGTATTGACAAGCTGAATAGGAGATCACTGTGGGGATGAAGGAGAGACAAAGGCAGAGAAGTGAGGCAGAAATCAGATGGGCTTGGACACACAGACGAACAGAGAGATGAGGAGAGTAGAGAAAAGGAGAAGGAGGAGCTATGAAAGAGGCCACCAGGGCCTAGGAGCAAGTGAGCGCTGGGTAGAAGCCTCCCCGGATCCTGTCCTTGCACTCATGAGATGAAGGGCTCATGCTTCATCTGCCTGTGCATTCACATGCATGTGTGTACTGTGACTGTGTGTGCTTGTGTTGAGTGTGTGCACAAGCACATGTGTTCTCACATGTGCACACACGTGGGAGGGTGGAGGGCTCCACTCCTTGCCCTGATCCAGGCTCTGTTTAAATGGCTCTAGAATTCTGCTCTCAGAACAGATGGCCTTAGAGATAAAGCTGCCCAGAGCCTGGACAGAGAGGGAGGCTGCGGGCGGTTGCCATGGCAGGCTGGGTCGGTGGTGTCTGTTTATTATCGGCCACGAGAGCACAGCCCACAATGTCAAGAAGGGTTCATGGAGAGAGCAGCAGAGCCCTGGGAGAGAAACACCCTTGCCTGAATGTCCAACCCCGACAGAAGCAGGAACGGATTTTGGAGCCAGTGAGGAGTGGCTGGCCACAGGCTGAGGTCTGAGAAAAACAGCCTAGTCACTTCAGGAGACATACTCCCTCCCAAGACTCAGTCCTGAGATGCCCATGCTGGACCTCAGGACATGCTGACCCTGCAGTGGTTCCACCTACACCCAGCATTGGAGACCAAGAGCCTGGGACCAACACCACACTCTGGGTATGACAGGAACAGCTTCCTGGGTGAGCAAAGGGACAGAACTGTCAGTCCCCAGTCTCATACAGTGCCCTGGGATGAGGTCTGGAGGTGACCAGGGCTTCCCATCCCAGCCAGGGCCCCAGAGCCCAGAAGAGGGGAAAGGCAGCTGGGGCTCTCAGTAGAGCTAGTAGTGGGGGACAGTCCTGGTGCACACTATCTTGTCATCCCAACAAATACACTAACCCCATCACTGGAGCTAGATAGGACATACTGCTCACCTGATCTGCAGGTCAAGCCTTCCTGAGGAGGAAGAACAAGAGACATCCTACCTATGCTAGGTATCATGAACCTGCATGCATGGACCCCCTGCAAGGCCAACATTGTTATTCTTGACTTGTAGATGTGGCCCAGATGGATTGGGGCTTCTGTACCACCAAAAAAAAAAAAAAAAGGCTTCAGTGGTACCTTCCTCAAGTGGGAGCTCACTGGGAAAGGGTTCTTATTGAAAGCCTCTGGGTGAGGAAGGGTCCCACCATAGGCTGAAAGACAGAATGGAGGTGGGAAGGATGATGAGGCTCAGCTGCTAGTCCCAAGTTCTGGAGTGAGCAGGAGGCATCTGAGGGAAACATAAGCAAAGTCAGAAGGGCAGGGGGGAGCAGGAAAAATGGCTGAAGGGGCAGATACCTGAAGGATACATCCACAAGCATAACCACAGAGAAGAGAGGCCTCAGGGCTTTGTGCATGGTCATCCCAAGACTGCCCACATGAACCAGGCCAGACCTAGCAGCTCTGCCCATGGCCCTAAAGCTTCACCTTTCCCTGGACCCCAATCCAAATCGATCTCTAGATATCCTAGCCTTCACAGGCAAGAGCAGCTTGAAACCTTCCAAACCCGTGCAGCCCTCTCACCCCACCACACATACCAGAGCCCTGAACCTCCTGGATAAGGTTACAATGAGCCCATCAATAGCCCTGACCCCTCCGCACCCCAACCCTTTCATCCATTGAGTACCTGGATGGATGGGAGGGTGGGTGGATACATGGATGGGTGAATGGAGGATGGTGGATGGATGGATATGGATAGATGGAAGGATGAGTGGATGGATGTGCATGTGGGTGAGTAGATGGGTAGATGGATAGATGGGCGTGTGGGTGGAGGGATGGGTGATAGGTGGACAGACAAATGGGTGGGTGGATGGGTAGATGGATGGGTGGGTGGACAGGTGGGTGAAGGATCAATGGATGGATGGACGAATGGATGGATGGATGGGTGGGGAATGGGTTTTTGAATAGGGGATAGAAGATAGATGCCTCAGGTTTGCTAGTGGAGATCAGGACATGTGGGAAAGGCCACAACCAGGGTTGGACACAGGGAACATGCCTCATTGAGGTCATGAGGAAAATAATCTACAATGCCCCTGAAGCCCAGAACCCTGTGTCCCCCTACCTACTTGACCTCCACCACACACACACATACACACACACACACACACACACACACACACACCTGAATACATCCAGTCAAGGCAACCCCATGTGCAACCAGAGACTGGAAGAACAACACTGACCCTAACCCAAATGCCAGAATAACTGAGCCTGGAAGGAAAGAGGGACAGACCCACAGAACACGGCCACCCTGTCTCCAAGAGTATAGGCCTGGGGGAAGGAGATGTGGAAGAGGCTACTGAGAGAAAGCCCAGAGCTGGCTCGACAGAGGGTACTGTGAAACTGGAAGCTTCCATGACCTTCACCAAGGTGGTGACCAGGACCTGATGAGACCAGGAGAGTGACACACTTCTGATCTATGAGGTTCCCAGGGTGATAGAAGGCCAGGAATGCCAAAGCAATATCACAAAAATTGGGATGTGGGTCCAACATTTACATTTTAAAATTCAACCCTTTTTACATTTGTACCATTCACTAGACAATTGCTAGACTAATTAAAAAAAAAAAACAACTTCAGACACACAGTGACATCAAGGGCTGTTGATGGGCCTTCTGAGCCCCCGCTATCCTGTCTGGCTGAGCATCACCCCATTTGGAGGGAGCCCCAAAAGTCTTCATGGGAGGCCTTTGTGAAAGCTCATATCTGGGCCACAGGGTGCTCCTCATACATCCTTTGCAGGCCGTTCCCCATACCCCCCATCAACCCAATTATAGACAAGGAATTGAGCTCAGACCATCACTAAAGCAGGACAAGGTGCCAGGGGGAGCTAATGGCAGAACAAGGGCTCCCCCGAGGCCCCAAACACAAGAGCCTGCCTCCCCCAACTGGCCCAGGAGGGAGGCTCTGAGGAGGCAGCAGGGGGATAAAACCCACTTTGCTAGCGGCCATTGTCCCACCACCTGTGCTCACTTGCTGCGGTCCTCCCAGCATGGGCTACTGAGCCCCACCCCCACCCCTTCAGCTGCACCAGACAGGGGCACCTGTATGCTAATCCCGCAGGGGTACAAGGGAGGGAGGGTTGAGCAGACCAGACAGGAGCAGAGTGCTGGAGAGGAGGGCAGCCTCAAGGGAACCCGATGACCTTGTGGTGATGTCCATGTGCTTGGGGTGGCTATAAGCCCCCACCCTGGAAGGGACAGGCAGAATCATGGGAGGAGGGGCTATGAGCCCCACCCTGAGCCTGGGAGCCCTGTGCCTGAGGAACAGGACACTTGGAGTACGGCCCTGCAGTGGACCCTGCATGTCAGTCATTGTGTGAACTTGAAGCTATGGCCTGTCCATTCACACAGCTGCAGAATCTCCTTGGAGACACTGCAGGCTTGAGTTTGCATAGAACAATAATGAAGATCATGACAGTGGCAGGAGGAAGAGAAGTGACCATTCGGTGAGCCCCTAGAAGGCACCACTTACATAGTTATTGCAGTGAATCATCCCTGCACTTCCAGTAAGTGATTCTACCTGTTTTATGGACTCAGAAAAGTTAAAGGGCTTCTTTGGGGTCTGCAGAGTTGGGCCACAATGGAGGCATGGAAGGGCACCCCAACCTCCATGAACTAGGATAGACTTGGAAGCTTGAAAACTCAGTGATGTTCCACAAACATCACATGAAGCAGACCGCACAAGAGCATGGGACAGACTGTTGTGTGCATGCTGTGTACACAGGGCATGGGGACGGGGGAGACGCAGACAGACACACAGAATCCTGACACCATGCAGAGCCCTGTGGTCAGGCTCAGTTTGAAGCAGCTGAGACAACTGGACTGCGGCCTCCATCTCCAACTTCATCCTGGATGGACGATAGGTTGGAAGCCCCTGGCAGCCTGCCAGCATCCTGTGGACAGAGAGACCAGGACTGGGCAGCACAGCGGCCGATCTCAGAGCCGCACCTCCTCCAAAGGAGAGGCTGCCATGTCCTCTTCTCGGCTCAATGCCAAAGCCAGCTCTGGACCTGTCCTCAGCCCAGGCTCAGTCACCTGTGGGTCCTGCCCACCCCAGGAACCACACCAGCCTCCTTCCTGCACTTCCTGTGCTCCAACTGTCCAGCAAGGCCAGTTCTGGCCAAGCCAAGTTGCCTCGGATGCCCCAACCCTACGGCCCCTACACATACCACACCTAACCATGGAATAAACCTGGATGGTTTATGTGTATGGCTGTCTCTCACGCACTGAGATGTGAGCTCCACAAGAGCACAGTTAGTGCTCCTGGAAACTCAGAGTACTCTCGCTCAAACACTGAGCAGCTCACCCGCTCTCCTCCCAGGGCGGGGCGCATCATGTCCTGCTCAGGCCCTCCCGTGGCTGCCCGCAGAGACCCTCACCTCTCACTCCAGCCATGGCACTGGGACTCTCCCTCTGCATGAGAATCCTTTTCCCCTCCCCACAGCCAGCTTCTTAGGCCTCTCCCCCACTCCTTTCACACTTGCCCCAGTTCCAGCGACCTTGGATGTATGTCTCAGCCTGACCATTCTCCGAGGCACTCCCTCCTCCCACAACAAAGCAGGCCCCACCCTTCCTCCAGCACCCCTAGGGAAGAGCATGCCCACGCTCCACACAGCACCCTGACACTTAGAGCAGTGCTCACCCGTCCTCTCCATTAGGGCACTTTGTGTTTCCTGAATGAATGACTGCAAGGACAAGAATAAGAGAGGTACAGAGCTCACCTGCTTGCGACTCACTGCGGGTCATCTGGATCTATGCCCTTCGCAGAGCCGAGAAAAGGGATGAAGAAGCCATAACACAAAACTAGAAGCTCTGTAGCCCCAAACCAAGTGGCCCCTTTACAACCTGTTCCCAACTTCCCAGAAGTCTGCAGACAAATGCTCAGGGTCACCCACATCTCAGCAGGCTAGTTCATGCCCCGAGTGGCAGAAAAAGCTGAAACCATTTTCCTGTGATCAGAAACAGGAGCACTGGGTAACCCCTTCCCCCCAAGCTCCCCACATCAGTAAGTCCCACCTACTGTGAGCCTCTGGGTCACAAAGCAGCCACGCCAGGCCAGGCCAGGGTGTGGACAGCCGCCTTACTGCTCTGCATGGGGCTACTGGACCCAGGAGGCTTGGGGGGGAACACCAGCTGCCAGGTCAGCTGTGGGAGGGGGCATGCCCCTCTAGAACTGATTGCTGCCCTGACACCATGATAGCATCATGCTGGCTACCCTGTAGGGGCAAGATGACAGGGCATCCACTGTAGTGAATCAGTTGTCTCAGGGGCTTTGTGGGTAGGCTCCCAGAGCCCATCTAAGAGTGGGGGAGCCCCCAACCCCAGCCAGATCTCCAGGGTCAGTAGATTTTGTCCTTGAACCAGGATTCAGAGGTAAAAGTTCTCAGTTCACTGGGACGTCCTGACCCCACTCTGCCATTCACTTGGCCTTGTGACCAGAAGTTCTCCAAAAGTCTCTCAGAATGTGTAGGGTCTTTATCAGGTTGGCCCAACAAGGGTCTGGCTTCAAGGAGCACCGCATAGGACGGGGCCGTAGGTGTCACACTCCAGGTAAGGATGAACCCAGTACTGCCAACCCACTGCAGAGAAGTGACCCCTGCCATTCCATGAACCCCAACCACACCTACAACAGAGCCCTTCCTCTTCTTCAGGAGCCTACCCACCCCACCCCGGGTGCCAGAGCACAGACACCAGGGTGGCACTGATCTTACAAGAGTACTTAACATCAGTGATGGCCCACCACCAGCCCCTTGGCCATGCTAGCACACTGAATCCCTCCAGCAACCTGGGAATGAAACGCCGGTGTCCTCAGTCCACAGACAGGAAAACTTAAGACTTAGAGAAGAGAGTCGGCATTCAAACCCAGGCCTCCGGAGAGTACACTCACATCCCTGAGCTCTGCTGTCTCAAAGTGAGAACCCACAGATGGGAGAAGGCACAGCTGGCAGCAGAAGCAGGGCTGCTGTGTGTGTGTTCAAAGTACATGTGCACGTATGTGTGTGTACTATGAGCACATCTGTGGTTATGTGTCTGTGTGTGCACATCTTGGACAAGTTTACATGCACATGTATGTATGCTTGTGTGTGCACTTGGGTGCATGACTGCCTGTTGCATGGGTCTGTGTGTCCATATTTGTGTGTTATGTATATCTGCACATGTGTACACGTGCACACTCACATGTTTGTACATATGTGCCTCTGTGTGTGCACATATAGGTGTGCAGCTGTGTGTACACATGCATGTCAACAAATCCATCTGGTGTACACACCATTCCTGCCCCTACAAAGGGGACTGGGGCTGGAAAAAGCATCAGAGCTACAGGCCCAACCCCTCATCCACCAGAGGGCCCTACAGGGACTGACCCCCCCCCAGCAGCTACCATCTAGTTGGGCGAGCTCTGGACACAGCCAAGGTCCAGCCCTCCCTGCCCATCCTCACTGTGGTCTACTTCCCTCTCAACCCAGAGCCCTCAAGTTGCCTTACACCCCTCTCCTCAGACTCGGAGGCCTTCCTTGAAGTCAGCAGTGTGCATCCTCCAGATCAAGGCCCCTTGGGGCTCCCACTCCCACAGGGCTTTCTTTGTGCTGGCCACAGCAAAGACATTCTCCAACTGCCGGTCATCGAAAGAGGAGGCTTCATCTCAGGGTCTCAGCTCAAGCGTGCTTCCTCCAGAGGCTTGCCCTGCACCACACACCCCGAGGGTCCTTCCACCCCACCCCCTCACTGTGCCCCATTTGTAGTTGCTCCCATTGGGCAGGGAGCCTTGTGAGCCAGGCACCTGGTCTGGGGTGAGTACCTGTCAGTGCCTCAGGGGACCCTCCTTCAAACCTGAGCCTGCAGTGGGTCCACAGATCCCAACCACAAGCTGTCTGCCTCCTCCTGCAGAAGACACCCAAGTGCCTTTATCTCCCTGCTCCCCTTAGGCAGTTTTCCACATTCATCCTGCAATGTGGGGCCATGATGCTTGTAAAAGTAAAAGAAGTAAAAACTTGTAATGGGAACAGTGAGCACCAGGAAGAGAAAGTCCTGGCCATTAAGCATCACCTGAGACCCCTCCACCCTCCTCTGGTTTCCTCCTGTGTCTGTGCAAAAGCCCTTAGTGGTGTGGGGGCGGGAGGCCTGCAATCCCAAGAACGAGGACACACGGTCAGAAAAGAGACTTTGATGATGCAAAATGTCTCTAACTTAAAGAGTTACCCTGGATTTGAGATGATGCCCTTTCAGGTAGGGGGGGCATCCAAAATTTTCTGTTTTGAACTGAGGGTGACATGAGTTCATGGTTCACAACAGCTCTCTGGGTGGTCTCACCATTTCTAATGGAATTTTACTAGATTGTGAGATCTGCAAGCCTAGAGCCCACCGCCTAGTATGCCTCAGCGTCCCTTTCTTGGGGGTATATTCACGCATATTCACCTGCTCAGTGGTAGCTGAGGGGACAGGGGGCACGGATACTCGAATGTGCTGGGGCCAAGGGTAACAGGGTCCAGTGAAGGCCACCAGCAGGTGTGGCCATGGACAGCCAGAACAAGACAGTGGTGACTGGACTCAGGTGTCAGCTGAACAAGCAGAGGCAGGCTGGTTCCCTTCACCTCCTCCCATCAAGGGGCAACCCCACCCGCACCCCAAAGCCCTCCCCAGACCATTTCAGTGCTCCGCAGGGAGTTGTGTGGGCCTGCCTAGTTTGGCCCTCTGAGAGCATGTGAGGCTATGAAGATGCTGCGTCAGGCAGGCCCTTTCCCAGGCTGGAGAACAGATGGGGCCCGCCCCATCACCACCACACAGGGCAGCTCCATGTACCTCCCTGACGGTGGCCACCATCCAATCCTGTTCCCTGCCCCTCCAGACCTCAGGCCTCTCTCCCCTGAACTCAGCCACATTCAGGTTTGCTCCCTCCCACCTCCTAGGATTTACCACACCCACCTCCTTCCCCAGGTCCTCATGCTAAGCCCTCCCTGGGAAGCTTCCAGATTGGGTCCGAGTGTCCTCAGAGCTCTCCTGGCCCCTGGCCCTCCTCCCAGCAGCCTTATCAGATGGAATTTCACGGTAATTGTATCATCAATTGCCCAGCATCCAGCTCCTCGGGGAGAGGATGAGAGACAATGTGGGCCTGCCTTACCCAGCACTCAGCTCAGGGCCTGCTCAGAGTTTCAGATCAGTGTGGATGGGTAGAGGAAAGAAGGGCACTGCTGAGACCCACATACATCTCTGGGAGGCTGTGCTGGTGGGAGGGGTCTTCCAGAGGAGGCTCAGAGAACAGGCTTCCTTTGATATGCTGGGGGAGTGGGGAGGGGCAGGGCCGGAAGGCTTGGGGAGGGGTAGGTGGGTCCCAATACAAAGGGTTCTGTCTGCAAAGTCAGGCCTGCACCTGCCCTGCTCCCCCTCCATCCATCCTTCTGGAAGAAGGGCCCAGGCCTCCAACCAGGGTTCTGCAGCACAGAGGGGCCACCTCCTCCATGCAGTTCTGGAGCAAACTCGGAAGGCACTTGCCACATGCAGGGGCACAGGGCTGGACACTCACTCACCTTGGTATTCCGGAGTGCAGAGGCTAGAGCCCCAGATAGAGGCTTCCTTCCTTCCAAGGCACAACTCGCTACCTGACCAATCCGTGCAAGGGGTACCAGGCTGGGGGGGCCCTGGAGGACATAGAGGGGAGGCAAAGCTGGACTCCTTTCCAGAAAACTGCAGACTCCTTTCCTCCTCTGAGACCACAGAAGTGGCAGCAGCTGTGTGAGCAGAAAAGCCACAAACCCTCAGTGCCCTCAACACCCTGAGGGCAAGGATTTCGTCTTCCTCCCCACCACCACCACCCTAGGAGAGAGGCCAAGGAGGTCAATGAGGGGGAGGAAGGGTGGGGAGAAAGGAGGAAGAAGAGAAAACGGTAGAGAGAGTGGGGGAGGAAAGGGAGGTGCAGAGAGGAGGGGCTGGCTCCAGGCAGGGCTTTGAATTTGCACCCAGCACTCTGGCTCAGGGCTTGAGCTTCTAACCGGTGTTCTCTGGGTCTCCTGAGAGCAAGCCCATGGATTTTCATTTCCTTGACCCCACTATTTGCCCCACTTCATTCTAGTCTCAGGAACAGTGTCCCTGGGTTATCTCCCCTGGGCTGCCCACCCCCCACCCCTCACTGCAGACCCCCTAGAGAAGGTGAGGCCCTGTCAGGCTGGTGCTGGTTCTCTAGGAGAACCAGGCAGCTTCCGGGCTAAGGACGAAGAGGGATGGGGCAGGTGGGGCCAGGAGTACATGCAGCAGCCTGGCTGCTAATTCTCTCTAATTACTTTAAAGTTGTACTAATTGAACTGATTGAAAACAGGGTCTAGGGGTGGGGGGGTATGAAAGAAGGAGAGGATGTTGTCCAAGAAGTCATCAGCCCATCCCCCAGCCCACACTGAAGCCCCTCAGCAGCCCAGGGCCTCAGCCAGGGCAGCTCTTTGTCTCCTGACCACAGGCCTAGCCTGAGTCCCCTGCCAGATTTGGAGGTGGGCTGGTGGACAGGAAGGAGAGGCCAGACTCAGAGCCAAGGAGTGTCCAACCCTAAGACAGGACAGGGCCAGAGTCTCCCTTACATGCGCAGATCCCACAAGCGGATCCAAGGTTCCCTGCCAGGCCCCTGGGCTGCTTATAGCCCAACCCACTGGTCTGCTGATATACTTGACAAATATCAGTCCCTGCATACCAGGTCAGGCCTGAGCATAAGAGGTCTGGGGCCCACCTGTGGCGCATTGATGTGGCTGTGATAGACCTGTTCTCCCGTCTGACCAGGAGATCTGAAAAATGGGCCTGGGCCAGAGACCCCCCTGGGTCCCAAGAGAAGGGGCCATGAAACACTTGGGAAGGTGGTGAGTGGGTATAAATGGCCCTTTACCAGCTCAAGATACAAATATGGATGTGGGGTTTTGTTTCTCTGCCTTGTGTGCATTTAGCATCCAAACCCTCCATTAGCACAAAATCTATGATTTCCTTCTTAAGCCTCTTCCTCCACCATGAATTCACAGTTGAAACCACTAAGGGTTTACTCAGTCCCAAGAGGGGCCGGTCCGCCCCCTACTCAGATAAGAGACTTTGAGTCCTACTACGGAGCGGGCTGTGTTGCTCCAGTCGCGGCCACGAGGTGTCGCTGTGGACCGCGTGTCTAGCACAGCCCCGCAGCCGGGCTCACACTGTCAGGGGCCTAGGGAAGGAGCTCCTGGGCACCCGGGCGCCCCCTGCTGGCTGTCATCACTTTTCTTACGGAGGAGAGCATGCGCCAAGGAGCAAGCCCTGACTGGTTCAAAATGATCTGAGACAGGATGGTCACCAAATTTGATCTTTCCCAACTTTTCCCCTTATGCCCAGCGGTAGAGACTTAGCATGCAAATGAAATCCACCGTGTATGAAGTGTGTTCTGTCCACTGTGCCATCACCCCCACTTTCCTGAGGCCCCCCGCCCCCATCCCTTCCCACCTCAGCCCCTGTGAAACTTTCCCTGGCTAACTCGGGGAGCCGGTCTTTAACCCGCATCCTGAGGGTGTCTCCCTGCAGCTGCAGCTGCTGCCCTAGTAAAACTTTGCCTGTGCCTTTAAATTTTGGGTCCAGCCTCATTTCTACTGTCACTGGGTCCAGGACCCAAACTGAGTAACACTGTGGTCTTTGCCACTGCTCCCTGCAGGCTGCCTGGGGAGGGGGTGGGCAAGGAGCCTGACTCGGATGAGAGAGTCCAGGCTCCCTGCATTATCCCACAGGCACTGCCCACAGCATCCAGGTTCTTGTGTGGAGCCTGGACTTTCCCTCCCCCTTGGAGGGAGCCCTGATATCCTTTCCTATCAGGAGGCTTTCGTCTGGACACTCAAACCCAGCAGAGGGGTTCTAATAATGT
This sequence comes from Suricata suricatta, assembly GCF_006229205.1. NCBI lineage: Eukaryota > Metazoa > Chordata > Mammalia > Carnivora > Herpestidae > Suricata > Suricata suricatta. The sequence continues at coordinate 106,096,091 of NC_043711.1, read as the reverse complement.
TTGATCTAAGAAAGGAAGGGGCTGGTGGGACAGGGTAGTCCCTTCCTTTTCTCTTGGGAGGAATGCTTCAATGCAAATATGCAAATATGTCCTCCTCCAGAGCTGGGCCATGTGACTTGGCTGGACCATCAGCATGGAAGGGAAGCCCTCAGAAGATATTTTGGAAGGCTCTGACCACAGGAAGTGCTCAGCCACTTAGAGAGGACTCCAAAATGCCACCCAGAAGGTTAAGCTGTCACTCTCAGAAAGGTCAGGAACCAAGGCCCCAGGGCTACTGCCTGCTGGGGCAGGCATCACGGTGCCCAGGTGCTGGGTGGAGGTCTGTTCTACCCAAAGGATCCACCAGCTAGGGCTCCATTTTGCTTCAGGCCGACATGGGCTCACCCTGGGGCCAACCTGTAGAGGGGACATGAGAAGCAGGGGATGAGGACTTCTGAGACTCCGTGGGAGAAGGGTTCTCGCCAGCCACCCCCACACAAGAAGTCGCTGAGTTCAGTGAATGAATGCACGAAGGTATGAACACATGTGAGACCAACCAACACTACGAGGCACCTCCTGGGAGATGAAGCTGTGCTGGGTGTCAGTAGACACCACCAGGGGGAGCTGCATACTAGGGACATGGCCTGCTCAAGGGCAGGAATGAACCTCAGGATCCCAAATTTCAGTGTTATATAATTCCCAGCCTTGTAGAGAGATGCCCAGAGACCTCCGAGCAAGCTGAGGGGCTACGACAAAGGTGAGGAGAGAGAGAGACAAGGCAAGGTCTCTGCAAGGCTCAGGAGCCAGAGGAGAAGGCGGGACAGGTCAGCGGCGCCATCCGCAGGTGGGACTGGTCATGGGGCGCGCAGCCCCGTCTAGAGCAGGGGAGCCAGACAGAGCAGTGCCCTTCCAGGCCAGCTGGGGAGGAGGGCTGACCTTCCAGGATGTGGGTGGGCACAGTCCTGGAGCTGGGGTGGGGGGGGGGATACTGAAGGACAGCTTCAGGGGGCAGTCATGACAAATAGCGGGATTTGGGGAGTGGGAATATCAGGAGCATGGAGAAAGGTAGCTGGATAATGAGCTGATTGGCAAATGAGTAAAACAGCAATTGCTTGATGAAAAATGTTTATGATGCAATTAGCAGCTGTGCCATAAATAAAAGTTTAACTGTGTTTATTATAAACTTGTTGAGCCACAGGAAACAGCTCCATGATTGAGCCAGCCTTTAATACTCTGTTTACTGCATGAAACGTTCTCTGTCTGATGCATAATTGAGTGTGCTCTTAGCCTCCGCACAAGAGGCTCATTCTTTAGCTCTGTGGCCCTTCCATACCTCTATGCTCAGCTCTGTCCTGACCCCATACCTGACCCCTAAAGCCTGGATGGAGAGGAACTGGCCCCTCCTTGGGCCACACATTGCCTCTACTGCCCAGATTCTGTAGTGTGAGGCAGGTGCACGTCCCCACTGGTCCCCAGGTCCCCACAAGTGTCATTCTGACTCCATAGGACTTGCTTGGCACCAGTCTGACTTGAGGCCAGAAACTGAGCACCTGCCTCACCCCTGGCCTTCCCAACCCTCCCCAGGTCCCCTGCCCCGGACTCTTCCCCTTCACTTCAGCATTTCCTGCTACAAAATTCTGCCTGAGGCCCTCGAAGTCCTCCCTCTGCCCAGACCCAACACTGCCTGCTTCTTCCTCCACCATCTGGGGGTAAACTCCCTTCAGTGTGCTGTCTTTTCAACTAATTTCCCATAATCTGTTTTGTTTTATTTTGTTTTGTTTTTAAATATGAAAATGTTAAAAAACAAGGATGATGAGAAATACTTGTGCCTTCACCATCCTCCCTAGAGGGAGCACCTCTGAAATTCGTTTGTATCATTTCTGCCCATTTTCATAGTCTTACCATTTACATACACACCCAAGAACAATGCACTTATATTCTTTGCAGATTACGTGAATGTGATCACAAACAACAAAACCCCTTGCAGCTTGCTTTCATTGCTCAACATTATTTTTGACGTATATCAGGGTTGGCTCTGCTGATTCTAACCCATGTGACATTATGCTGAATGAATAAACAACACCTCTGTATTTTCCTGCTGAGGGGTGTGCATGTCCAGTATTTTGTCATGTGAACTACATTTTCGATGCCTCTGTCTCGTTGCTCCTGGGTGCCCCAGATGACCCTGGGTGCAGCGGATGACCCAGGGCACCAGGGTGACCTGGATGCCTCAGATAAGTTTCTCCAGGGCTTGAACTGGTCACTTTCTTGCCACAGCATGAAGTTCACCACTTCATGTCTATTCACCTGCACTTAGGGCATCTGAGTTTTTGGTATTGCCAACCTCTTAAGTTTTCTAGGTGACTAGTGAGATTGGGTGTCCCTCTGTACAATTTGGGGCTGTAGAGACAGCCTCGTGGACATGCAGGAGGCACCACACACTCAAGTTCCCAGTTTGGCAGCTGATGACCCAGAAATTCAGGACTGTCCCAAGGGCAGGCAAGGCTTCCCTTGGGTCTTGCTCCCGGAGGACCTCTGGGCCTGGAACATTGTTCATGCAAGATAGCCATGCATCATGCCCTTTACTCTCGGGAAATTCACTGTCTGCTGCCCCTCCCCCGCCCCCAGGACGGGGTTGTGAGTATCCTGGTGTCCTGCTTCTCATACGCAGCTCAACACCTATAGGACCACTTCTTTGTCTGGGGAGAGATGGAGGCAGCACTCAGGGTCCCCAAAAACATTTATCTACTCCCACTCCTGCACACCGCCTGTTGCCCTTTGTTTCTGTTTGGTTGTGATTTTCTTATTGATTAGTAAACATTTCCATGTTTCTGGGAGTTACCCTTGCTTGTTGTGATGTTACTAACGTCAGCATCCAGCCGGGCCCCTCTCTTTCCTTTGGTTATGACCCTTTGCACCTGACCCCGGTGCCTGCACAGCTTGCTGCCCTGGCCTGCTCCTACAGTCCCCTCCCCCACACCAGGGGCTCCTGGGCCCCACTCTAGGAGCCAGCACCCCTCTGTGTGGCAGCTTTGCTTCACAGTACTTTGCTGCTACACACTTTAAATGTGCGTTGTGTATTTTTTAGAATCCCTTATCATCATAGAAGGAATGGGAAGATGTTGCCAACAGGGGAAACAGGGAAGATAAGCACCTTGGTGGCGTCCTAAGTGTGATTTCACGCGGCTGTATCCATGCACAGCGGACATAGAGCAGCTGTACGAGCTCTTCGTGCTGTACCCGTCTCTCCCACGAGGCAGTGGTGCCTCATGGAGGGTGGAGAGGTAACGAGGAGCTGGAAAAAGACTCAGAGCAGCAGCCTCTCCAGGGCTGTGAAGAGAAGAAGGTGGAGAGGGGCCTTGGGTCTGTTTCTTAGTGACAGACTGCTGAGCATGTTTGAAGTCCTCGGGGCAGGATGCAGATGCCTGAGGAAGAAGGAAGGAATCCTGCCAGGAGGGCACCTCCTCCCCAGTCCAGCCACACATCCTGCACCCCCTCACTGCCTCCTTGCAGGGCTTCCCAAGGGCCACTCGCTACCCCAACCCTTCCACACACCCCCATACCTGCTCGCCCTTTCCTTTCTAGGCCACTGACACCTCTTCCGGGCATGTGTCCCCACAGAGTGTGGGCTCTTAATACAAAAACTGCACTTGCTTGGGGCACCTGGATGGCCAAGTGGGTTGAGTATCCAACTTTAGCTCAGGTCATGATCTCATGCTCATGAGTTAGACCCCTGTGTCAGGGTCTGTGCTGACAGCTTAGAGCCTGGAGCCTGCTTCAGACTCTCTGTCTCATTCTGCTCCTCCCCTGCTCGCACATGGTCTCTCTCTCTCTCTCATGTAAATAAACATTTTTTAATTTAAAAAATTTTTTTAATAAAACTTTTGCTTGTAGGTAAATGTTTATTTCTAGGCCTGAGGGACTACATGGCCCACAGTTGCACCTGCCTTCCTTCCACATGGCGTCCTCTGTGGGGCCTGGGGTGGGGACAGTCTTGGGTGTAGGGAGGGCTGCTGCCATCCCATGCCTCACCCAGCGCAAGGGTCAGGGGAAGGCCCCTAGCACCCAGTCAGAGGGCCACCAAGAAAATCGCCCCCTGAGCCTGAGAACGATTGCAGAAAGGTGAACTGTCCCTTTAATTTCTTCCCAGGCAAAGCCTGAAGACTACAAAAACAACATTTTAATTTAAATTCCGATTCCACATTCATTCTCCGAGTACCTCTGAGCAGGGATTTCATTAAAGGCTTTAATAGATTTTATAGGACTTGTCACATCCGGAAAGGTGATGGAGCAAATGCATTTTCTCTGCCTCCAGACTTTCAACAACAGCTTGGAAAACAAATTTGCCATGAAAGCGCGGAACAGTCCAGTCTTGAACAGACAAGGCAAAATGACCTCACTCCAGGTAAACAGCCCTCACAACCCTCACTTTCTTCCCCACACAATGGGGCCACTGCCACCAAGGAAATTGAAGGATGGGCAAGACTCGAGGCGTGCCAAGGGTTTTGCCAGGAACCGAGGAACCAGGGGTCCCAGGTGACCGAGTCCCAGCAGCACCCTGCAGGATCAGGCTGGACACCTCATTTGTGAGCTGGTGGGCGTGGTGGACAGGGCAGCCCTCTTATGGCCATGGCTCCCTTGGTCTGGGGCAAGGGAAGCAACTTGAAACTTTGACCTGGCTTCTTTCCCTCCTTCCTGAAGGGCTCCAGCCCCTCAGATCCAGGGGCAGCTGCCTATCAGCTCAGCCACATCAGGATCAAACACATGCAAGCAGCATGGCCAACTGACCAACATTTTCCTAGGCCATCCTGATTTTAAAACCGAGAGTCCTGGAAACCCCCTCATTCAAGCAAGCCAGGATGGTGGGCCAGGGGGTGAGACAAGCAACAGGTCAGCCCCCACCCTCTGCCAGCCCACTCCACACTGCACCCGCTGGGGCCCCTATGGATTCCCCAACTTCAGCTGCCACTAGCAGAGCCAACAGGCCCTCAGATCCCCCTTCCCAGCAAGAGTGCTGGCATCCTGGGTCCTGGATCCCTTTTACCAAGTGTCCCAAGAGGATGTCCTGCCAGCTCTCTTCACCTCCCCACCTTCCTCTCTGACCTAGCCATGGACCACGGGGGCCATCCCTATGTCGGCCACAGCCCTGTTGCCCAAGATCTGCTCACTGCCGTCCTCAGGGCTGGGGCCTCAGCTCCTCCCAGGCGGGGCTGTAGTTATCAGCAGCCCCTTCCCTTGGGCAGCCTGTGCTGGACCCGAACTCCCACTCCCCTTCTCGGGTCTGCTCATCAAGGCTCCGCCCACAGACACCCCACCTAGGCAGGCACTAAATTTCTAACAATCAAAGCAAGTGTTTAGGGAACTATCAGAGCAAAGCACAAAAAACAGTTGTTTTAAGAACTCGGCTTTTTTTTTTCCTCCCAGAAGTATCCAAATAGTCATGCTGAGGAAAATTATCAATGTATTTGACTTTGTTACACCAATTTATGGTTTAATATTGTTTTAATATTGAATTTTATGTCAAGAAACATAACTTTTGGCAAGGGCTTGACACCATGCTGAATGAATGAGTCAGTGAGGGTGCAGCATGGCTTGCTGGCCTGTGGGTCCTCCTCGGAGAGGAGGCTGGGGACCCTGTACGCACCGACGGCCTCTCTCACACTGTCCACGCCCTCAGACCCTGCCCCATGCATGGCCCAACATCCTCCCCCTCCCCCCACTGCCTCAGAGAGGTCCCAAGGGCTCAGCAGAGACAGCCCAGGACTGGAAAGGCAGATCAGGGCTTTGTCCTGAGGGCTACCAGCTTATGACCAGCCCATCCCACACAGGTCCTTCTCCTTGGCCTCCAGGGCCTCCAAACCCCCAACCCCGTCTTGTACCCTAGGGGCTCCATCCAAGTCCCCTGGGGAATTCCTCAAAGAACTCCTTCCCGCGTCAACGTGTTGCTTCGATAACCGGTTGGCCGTCTTATGCTGGACATGCCCAGCATCCAGCCTACGCCGCTCTTCCTCCGTTCCTCCTCGCCCAGGGCCGCGGTGCACCTGCTGGCCACCTGACTCCTGGCTGCTGGCTGAGGACCCGCGCAGGAGACTGGAGCCCAGGTACTTATTCTCACCCACAGGTCTCCGCTCCTGTAGGGCAGACTTCTCTGGGCACTGTCAGGTCCAGGAGTGGACCCCACCTTACCCAGGGAAATCCTCCTGCCTACACTGCAATCCCCTTACTCAGCTCTCCTCAGTTTCCAGCTGGAGTGTGACATGTATCCCCTACCTGGACCCTAATTGAGACAGATCTCTAATTTGGATCATTTACCGAAATAAATCCTAAATGGACCAAAGAGGCAAACATTTAAATATAACAATAGAAGTACTAGAAAAAAGCATAGGGCCAATATTATGAGCTCACAAAGCACAAACTATAAAAAGAGTTTCAACTCACATAGCAGAAACATTTCTACAAGGCAAAACTACTTTAAACAAAGACAAAAGTCAAATAACAAATGAAGAAAAATATTTGCAAGTATTTAAGGATAAAGCCTTACTGCTGTACAAATCAGTAAGACACCGTCCAACAACCCGGTAGGAAATGGGTCAAGGACATAAGTAATTTATAGAACAAGGAGAATTTGCAACTTTTAAACACATAAAAAGCTGTTCAACTTGACTCCTGGTAGGAGAAATGCAATCTTAAACCATGGAGTTTCTCTGTCAACCCTCTTCGATTAGCAAAGATCCAAAGGTTTCCTGGCACAGACACAGTAGGAGAGTGGGGACACACCTCACCCACTGCCTTGGGGTGGGCACTGGGGCACACTCTGTGGAGAGCAATGTGACAACAGATCTTCCAAAGCCCTGTATTCCTAGGGATCTACCCTAAGACAAGCTCACTATCGGGAAACACACATGTTCAGGGACATCACTGCATAACTGTCCAAGACGGAAAGGTGAAAAACAGCCTGAATGTCCATCAATAATGGCTCGTCAGCACCGTGGACCACACAGGACCTCCCGCAGACACTGAGCCACGTGGACAGGCTCAGTGGAAGCTTAGAACCGCCCTGGAGGCCCCGGGAGAGACTGGTGGCAGAACAGATAGCTCTCTGTGGCTGAGAAGCGGGTAGAGAGGCTCCCTCCTTATGGTATCCCTCCCTTGGGCCTTTTCTTTTTGAATCATCTGCATGTATAACCTATTCCCCCTCCTCCAAACAGGAAAAATAAAATGTATTAAAATATTTATATATACATTTTTTGAATTCCCAATCCTTTAGCCAGCCCTGGGGCTGGGGTTCGGGGGCCCCCACGTGATTTTATGTGTTGGAAGGCCTCCTTTTTGATGCTGGCCCCTCTGAGACTCTAATGGGGCTACTGCTGACTCCCAGCACCCCACAGATGGGCTCCTCCCCCAGGACTCCCTGGAAACTGTCCTGGTGGGAACATGTGAGGAGACGCTGCCACCCTCTGGCAGATGAGGAAGGAGACACAGTGTGGAGACCCAGGGGGGTCCCCAGGACCCTGTGAAACCCCCAGGGGTTGCTCTGTGGCCACATTTCGTGTGATCCAGGGCTCTCTGTGAGGGTCCACGGGGACACACACTGGATCTGAATGCATCAGTGTGTTTGTCATACTTCAATTAAAATAAATAAATAAAACCAAGGTGTCCCATTGACCCTGACCTGCCTTGGCAGTGGGGTGGGGTCCTAAAGATAATACAATCCCCAGAAACTATTGAAGCAAGTGTTGGGGCCCTTTCCAACATGACTGTGGATAAGACCAATGACCCCAGGGAGAAAAGTGGCCTGACACTCCCCCCCGCCCCAGAATCCCCTAGGCCTCCACTGGGACAGACAGAGCTCAGGCTGGGGGGCCATGAGGAGAGGTAGTGACAAGGGTCACCACAGAATGTGACAGAGGACACAACCCCCACTTGGGCACCGCCACCTGGGTTTAGGGTTGAGTTTCAGTCCCCAGCTGAGGGGCTGCCCAGTCACTCCCAGCCCACAGTCCCAGCAGCGACCTCACCCTACCTTCTGGCCTGCCCAGGGCACAGGCTCAGCCAGGTGCCTTGGAATGGTGGTATGCACAGAGGGCCATACTGTCCACTCTGTATCACAGGGTCTACACTGCAAGGCATCTATACTGCAGCCAGCATGTCTACACTGCAGAGGGGACTCCCTGCAATACACCCAGCACATCCAACTTGCATATGCTTAGTGGGGCATATCCAGCCCTGGTGTGTCTCCACTGCAGAGAATCTGCAGTTCACCCTCCAGGGCATGGGTACCAGTTTGTATCCACCTTGTGATCCATCTATATTGCGATGTGTGCACACACATGTGCACATGTCTGGACCCAGGACTACCAGAGCCACTTTTACTGCCATTTGTGGACTGATTGATAAAGTGTCAATGATCCAAGACAATGGTGCTAATGCTCCACCTTCAAAACGCAGCAGTTTCCCACATGACCCCTGCCCGCCGCTGGGCTGGCCTCTGCCAGGACAGTCTGCAGAAGTGAACATGGCTGCAAAGCCTCAAGCCCTGTTCTCAGTTGCCAGAGTTAGAATTAATGAAAGGAAAATAAAATCGTTGACGTGAGGATCATGATTTTACCTTTGAAAGTTTATTCTTTAACATTTTGAGAATAATTTTTGTCTTTTGTATTTTTTTTCCCAAAAGCCTCCCACTGCCTTTAGGAAAAAGTACCAACGTCTCCATGACCCACCCCCTCTCTGGCTTTCTCGTCTCCTGTAGGCCTGATCCCTCTATTTGGGGCGCCCCAAGAGCATAAAAGCACTGAATGTGTTTCCTGCCACAGATGAATGACTTAAAACAGCAGGACTTTACTCTCTCATGGTTTTGGAAGGCAGAACTCCAAAGCCAAGGTGTTAGCAGAGCCACACTCTCTCCAGATCCCTATCTGTGCACCCTTTCTCACTTCTTCCAGCTTCTGGTGGTCTCCAGGGTCCCAATCCCCGCCTCAATCGTACATCACCTAGTGCTCTTGCTGTATCTTCTGTGTCTATATGCAAATTTTCTTCTTCCAATAAGGATCTGACTCAGGTATGACCTCATCTTACTTAACTAATCACATCTGCAAATACTTCCAAATAAGGTCACATTCACAGGTGCTGGGGTTAGGACTTCAACATGTCTTTTTAAGGACCTGACTCAACCCACAACACTCATTGATGAAGAAACCAGTAAAAATATTACAACCCAGTTCAAAGGAAAATCTAAACCATAAACATATACACAGGCAATCAAGAATCCTGAATGAGTCTGTAAATAGAGGCACAATTGGTCCCTCAGAGAGCAGTCCTCAAGTGCCTTCTGCTGGACAGAATTAATTCACACTTCAATGAAAAAGAATTGTCTGCACTATCAATTTCTGTGATTATAGAGCTCTGAAATAGTTCAAAGATAATGAAAGACAAAATCTGTAATGTAGAGCCAACAGGACACTCAATAACTTTTTTTGACATTTCACGAGTACACAAAAGTAGAGAGACGAACACGGGAGCGCCCGTGCCTGCCCCCGAGCTCTATCAACGATCCACTCTGTCCACATTCACAGGACTATCTAGAGGCAAATCCCACACATGAGCATGTCATTTCATTCATAAATATTTAATGAGTACTTTTTAAAGGATTTTAAAGACAAAAATGACAATGATCCTACTGAATTTTAGAAAAATCACTCTGGTTGTCAAGTAGAGAAAGACTGAAGAAAATAGCAGAGGCAGAAAGGAGAACTCCCAGACACCCCACACATGTGAGCACACGACACAGAGTGTGCCACACACACACACACCACACAGTGTACACACCACACACACATATACTACACACGGTGTGTATACCACACGTATGCACATGCAGCGTACAGTATGTACACCGCATACATGCGCACACTACCATCAGTGCATGTGCAAGCATGTGTACACACAACACGTGCACCACATCCATGCACATACTCCACACAGAAGTATACACCACACACGCACACAATGTGCAGTGTATGCACCACACACATTCACATACTACATGAGGTGTATACCTCACACATGTGCACACACAACACACAGACTCTACAATACATACACACGCAACATGCAGTGTATACACCAAACATGTACACACACTACACACAGTGTATGCACCACATGCATGCACACACTACACTCAGTGTATGTACGGGGATGTGCACATACTACACGCTGTGTATGTACCATATGCATGCACACGTGACACGCAGTGTGTGCACATGCACACAACACTCATGTACACATGCATGTCTCTTGCCCGTCACATAAGCTCCACACCAGTGTACGGACAACACTTTCACACAGATCATGCAGAAATGTCAAGTCCCCAAAGCCCCTCTGGACACGTCTGGAGCCTTTCAAGCTGCTATGCCCCTGCTCGGGTCCCCGGGCACCTGCCTCATCTATTGTCCTCCTGGGCTTCAAGGAGCCTCCCGCTGCCCACACAACCTCCCACCCTCAAAAGACCTGTGCACCTTCTTCTCTGTCTTGAGATGTAAGATTTGGCCACCAGTGTTGCCCTCAGAGACCTGCACTGCCCCTGACCAGCTCGGAAGAAAGCAGACTGAATTCAGCATCAGGCAGGGACTTAGCTGAGGCCTCTCCAGGCAGTTGAGACCTGTTAAGCCCCTCCCCATGGACCCCTCTGCACCTGTTCTATCATTGATCAGCTAGCAACTGAGACTCCAGCCCCAGGTCTCCCAGCATCAGGTGTCACCACCTTTCTGTCTTCAAGGGTGCTGGTACCCATAACTCCCCTTCAAGTCAGCCTGTCCCCAGAACTCACCTGCCAGGGTCTCCTTCCCCCCGCCAGACTGGGATCTGAGCTGCTCCAGTTCCCACTGGCCACCTACTGCCAGCTCCGACGCTCCTGTCCACCATCCAGCAGCAAGAATGATTTTGAAACACAAACATGGCCGCATCACTCCTCTGCCTAACACTCTCTGCAGCCCCCACCGCCCCCAGATCAGGCCTGTTAAGGTCTCTTCTCATTGTGGCCCTGCCTGCCCTCCAGTCTCACCCCCTCCAATCCCTATCCTTGCTTGCTCCCTCTCATGCTCCTATGCCCTCCTCAGGTACCGCTACTCACCCCTAGAAGCTAACAGGCCACCTCTCCAGGAAGCCTGCCATGACTCTATCAATGTTGGCCCATCAAAGAAAGATAAGCCTCTAGCATGACAAGCATCAACACCAGAATGGAACTACTTGAGGGTGAAGCACACATATTCCTGAATCCTCGGGAACATGCTCCCCACCCCCACCCCCTGCCATGGAAGCTCACAAATGTGTTGAATGAGCCACATGCAGTTCTGCCACCAAGCCTGGGGTCCTACCACCCTGGCCTCCTTGTAGCACGTCCAGATAATTCTTTAGGAAGGGTACCAAGGGACCTGGACTGGAGGGCCACCCTGCTACGCCAGCAGTCCTGTGTCCTCTGCAGCAGTGTTTATAACTGACCACTAGGTGTCAGGGTTGGGCTGCATAGCACAGAACCCACAGGGCCTGGGAGACCAGGGATCCTGCTCACCTACCCCAACCCTAAGGGAAATGGCTGCCCCTCTTAGGTTGGACAGAACTAGTGTGGGAGGCCCTCTTGGAAGAGGGGGGCTTCGGGGTGCTTTGAGCCAGTGGCTAGCCTCCTGGTTTCTCGGTTCCCTGCACAAGCTGCTGATACCCACCACACACCACCTCCAGGAACCCCTGACCCCTGCATCCTGTAGCTCACAGCCCCTCAGCAGTCTCCTGTCCCACTCACAGCTGATGTGAGGCCACTACTGACTCCAAGTGTTCATCTGAGCTGCCCAAACCCAAAGCTGAGACCCCAGACTAGGCCCAGAGCAGCGTGGGCAGGGAGGACCACAGATTCATTCCAGCGTCATTGCAGGCAATGAGCAGTGCTAGCTACGCGGAGGGCTAGGCCCCTCCACACTCTGAGACAGGAAAATTACGATCCCAATTTGACAAATGAGGAAAGGGAGGCTCAGAGAGGTTGAGTACCTCACCCTGGCTCACACAGCAAGGACGGACCTGGCTCTAGACCAGCACTCCAGACCATTATGTGGAGATATAGACAGAGATCTCAGGCAGGACCCACCTCCATGGCAAGAGGCACCAGCTCTGAGAGTCTTTTTGCGAGAGCGAGAGCTCTGCTCATAACTACACTCCTCAACCCCTGGGAAGGAAGCAGGGACTCTGGGTTCCCAGCTGCTCCGGAGCAGGTTCTTGAGGGAGCAGCAGGTGGCTGATACCAGGGCCAGCCTGTGAATACCCTCCTGTGGACGATGCTGACGGTGGGAGCTCCGCCGGAAGCTAAACGTGTCCTGTTGCTCAGGTATTGCAAGCTCATGCCAGAGCAGCCTCGGCAGAGCCTGTTTTCACTGACAGAATAAGGTAAGAGTGGTTCTGCCTCCTGGGCCATTGTGGGCGGGAAAACACAAGTGCCGGTAGCCCTGTCAGCACCTGGCCCTTAGTAGCCATTGGTATAAAGCTGAAGGAAACAGGTGAGGGAGTTGGGGAAGGTGCCTCAGCCCTGAGTGGAGGTTGGGGACAAGAAGTCGTCTTCGGGCAGAGCCCAGGCCTTATGCACTACACCCAGAAGCCTTCCCTCTGGGGGAGGGGCCCTCTCACGTGCACCCTGGCAGGCCCCGTGAATCAATGGTTTGTCCAGAGCCAAGGCGTTTCCTGGAGTTTGGCTGTTCTGTACTAAAACCAGAGAGACCCAAGTAAACCAGATGGTCTTTCCCACAAATGGGATGTGAGAGGCTACAGGGTCACAGGTGGGGGTTGGGGGGCTCTTGAGAGAGTACAGTCAAGGTGGACACCAGCGGTGACCTGTTTGGACAGGACTGTCATGGAGACTAGAGAATCTACACGTGAACGAGAGCTGGGCCCTTGCTGACTCACCCAGGGCATAGGGACTCCTTCAAGACCTGGCAGCTCCTGGAGCTTCAAGAAGGGGCCCTGGGGAGAAAAGACACCCAGGTTCTAGGCTCCAGACACAGCCCTGAGGACGCACCGACCACATCAGAGTCCTCAAGTCCAGTGAGAAGACAGAGAAGGAGCCCCAGTAAAGCACTTGGAGGGGCTCTGGGTATGAGAAGGCAACCCTGATCAGGCCAGGAGGCCACCATTTAGCTGAGACCTGGAGCCTTTGCTATGAAACTGGGCCCCCCTGTCCCTCACCTCCTCCATCCCCCATCCCCAGGCTGGCCTGGCTCTGCTCCATTCCAACATGGGAGCCATGAACTCTGTGTCCACAGCCCCTGTTGACTTCAATCTTCCTCCGAGACCATTCAGACCTCCCAGACCATGTCAGCCCTTCCCAAGGTGCCCTTGCCTAGTCTGGCACTTGACCTCCTCCGTGAACACAGTGTCACCATTGTCAACTCCACCACCGCAGCACTAAGCAACTCCAGCACAGGCAATGTACTGTGCACACCCACTACCTCCTCACCTTCTCCATCCCCAGCTGATAGCACAGCTTGCTGGCCGCCTGAGACAGAAATCATGGTGGGCAAGGGGTAGGGGGGACTGCCCAGTCTGGATTCAAACCTCTGTCCTCCCCTGAGAACATGGTGGCCATGGGCCCCATGAAACTAGACTCTCCCCACAGAGGTTACAGGACCCAGCAGGCAAGGCCAAGCAGGCAGCACAGGGCTCTCCCCATTTTGGAGCTGGCTGGGGGCAGAGATCCCAGGCAAGGGAATCTGAGCCCTGACCTGTACCAAGCCCGCTTGTACCATAGCATCAGCCCAGAGTTGCCCGCATGGCTTCTATACACACCCATCTCAGGCACGTGGACACCATTGCCACACCTGCATGGACAACCTCAAGACTTTGAAAACCCACTCCCATCAGGTCTGCCTCTCAGCAGAAAACTCCCTTCACCTGCTGTCTCCCTCCCTCCCTGGAACCCTGGGCTGAGTGCACCCTGGTGGGGACAGGACGGACCCAGCCCCAGCCCAGGGCTCCGCAGAGAGTCAGGCAGGGAGGAGAGATGTGTATCCTGCAGGACACAAGACAAGAAGGGCCAGGACAAATGGCTCCTTAGACATGAGTCATCACTCACATGTCTGTCTTGTTAGTCTCTCAGAAGCCCTCACCCCAGACTCCGGAAGCAGAGGCCACCCCTACCCTAGCCGAAGGTCCCAGGCTGGGTAGAGCTGCCATTCTGAGCTGGGTGGGTCCCAGCCTCAGCCCCTTATGCTGACCACTGCCAGGGTGATAGCGAGAGGCCCCTCCTATAATCCCTGGACAGAGGTGCCACCACAGCCCACCAGGGCCCAGCCCAGTCTGGTTCCCTAGCACTACTGTTTCTAGGGTGTGGTGCACACACAGTAGGCCAACATCAGTGTCTGCTACATGGAGCAGCACAAGTGAGCCAAAGGATGAGTGGAGGCAAGGGCAGCCCCATCAGCAGGAGGGTGGGCCCACCAGTGTGGGGCAGAACCATGCCTGGGGCCCTGGGCCGGGGGCACCTCCCTCTACTCGGGGAGGCACCCTTTGTTCAGCAGCCATCACTGGCTTGTGGCAAAAAAATGCCTGGCTCTGCGCAGAGGACAGGGATCTGGAGGGAGAGGCCAGAGCCAGCTCCAGTGCCCCCCAGCTAAGTCCCGCTTCCTCCCCCACACTCCCCCGGCCTCAGGCACAGAACCTCCCTGGCCCCCACACAGCACCCCAAATCTCCCCTGCCTCAGAGCCATGCAGACACCAGGCTTGCCTGTCTCCACCACAGCAGGACCCTACTCACTGGCCACAGAGGACACAGAGAAGGTGCTCCAGGTGAAGGTGATCGGGATGCGTAGACGTGACTCAGTAGCAGGAACATGTGCCGCTGCCACATGCAGACCTGAGGCGGAGCCGGCCATGTGCATGCGCATGTCACCCAAGTTGAGCAAACGCCACGGGGCATGAAACACACATGTGCTCACCAGCACCTGTATGTGGAGCAGCGAGCATGTGACCTAGGGGCCCTTCCCCCATCACTGATACCCTTGCAGCCAGAGAGGGCCCCTCGCCAGTGCCTGGTCTCAGTGGCTGTTCCAGACGGCCCCACCCTGCCATCTGGATCTAAAAATGGTAGGCAGGGCCTGGAATTGAGCGCTAGTTTCTGCAAACGTGGGGGAGGAAGACATGTGTGCTGAGATCTGTGTGAAGTGTGGGAAGGTGTGCGTGCCATACTTGGTACAGGGCCCTGGGGTCGCCAAAGCTTCTGTGACAGGTCAGGCTCCATCCTCTGTTTGGGGTCACTGCCAGGCAGATAGGGAGAGGAATGAGCAACCTTGACCAGCAGAACCCATTGCTCTGGCCCTCCTTGCTGCCAGCTCAGTCTGTCCTCTCCCACCCAGGAGCCCCAAGGGCCACCTCATCCTGGCCTTCCTCCACCAACTGTCCCACAGACAGAGCCTGGTCCAAGGTCAACAAGTCTGGCCTCTGGAGCATCCTATTCCCAGCTCCACCTGTGGAAAAGGCCAGCTGCCCATATTCCCTGGGAACAGAAACAAGCTGAGCTACTCAGCATGAGCCCTGCATAGAGGGACAAGCACTGCCCAGCTCCAGAATCGCCCCCTGGCCTGGCCTTCTGGTCTGAGTCATGGCTCTGTAGGAGTTAATTTGAGCATGAATCAGCCTTGCCTGTCTACTGATCTTCGGGATGAATTCATGAACTGACAAGGAGGCCAGGCTCATGGATGGCTCCTTCCTGGGTCCATCTCTGGAAGGTCCATCCAGGCATAGGTGGAGGGTGTCAACGTACATCCACAATCTCCCACCGCCCACCCACATGTTTACATACACAGATATGCCTGTGACCCTCCCACTTGAGACATCCAGACACCTGCCCCCTCCCTCCCTGCCCCTGCCCACACTGCACATGCCACAGGAGCCCTGCTGGAGACAAGAGGAGACCCCTTTCCACCCCTCTCACTCCAAGTGCACCAAGACCACTCAGGAGACATACCCCCCAACTCAGGACAGGAACACATGCTTGGTGAAGCCCCCTCCCACCCAGCAGGGCCCGCTTCTGGTTGTTGGAGCCTGAGCAGGAAGGAGGGGAAGCAGCCACCACAAAGATGCCCATACCTGCCACTCCATTTCCAGTTTAGCCTCCCGTCCCTCCTCATCTGAGTTTCTGGGGGACAGGAAGCAGTAAGCTGTCTGGAAATAGAGTTCCCTTGGGAGAACTCTTGCGCCTCATTCCTACTTGGGTTTAAGTCACATAGAAACTTCTCAGCTTGTATCTGGAGAGGGAAGAAGGAGTGCACGTGGGGAGGGCAGGCCGTGGGCAAGCAGCTGCAAGCCCCGGCCCATGTTGCCCCAAACCCAGCCTCCCAAAGACCCCAGGTGAGGGTGGTGCCATCCACAGTCAGCTAGACTACGGGCAATATCCCCCCTCCAGTCCGGCTGCCCCGACAGACCCCCGGGCAGGGCTCCTGTAACGGCCCTTCCCCTAGCCTCCTCAGCCCCCTCCACCCCCTCATCCCACAGACCCTCTCCACCTGAGGACCCGGGAGGATCATCCTCTCCTCCTCAAAGTTTTCATAGACCAGAGCCAGTACCCTATCCGGGCAGTCAAAACCCCCGCTCCCCCACCCCCCGTGGGCCTTGTCCTCTCACGCACACTAGCAAGGCCTCTGCCAGCTCCTTGGACTCGCAGCTGAGCCTTCGCAGCAAGGACCACCCTATCAGAGATGGACGAGGCCCCTCTGCTTTGCCTCCCTGTAGCACGCCTCCTCTCGGACCACGCCTCACGCTGCACTTGCTTCCCCACTATGGCATCAGGCCTGTGAGAGCAGGAAGATTTTCCTCTGTTCACGGCTCTACTCCTGGTCAAATGCTTGTGGAGCAAACTAATGACCCTGGGCCTACAGTGGGGTTATTTGAGAGCTGACTAAGCCAAAGCCCCTGTGGGACCCCAGTCTGGCTTCTCCTACCTGCCCTGAGCCAGAGGCCTCCCTCACAACCTGGCATAAGAATGCCCAAGACATGACCTCCCCTGGGGACAGCTCAGTGCTCACTGGGTGTAAGAGGGTGGAGAGGCAGCTGGGCGCCCAGTGGCTGGGAGGGGAGAGCCCTGCTCTCTTGAGGTCACATGTAGAGGGCTCTCTGCCTCGCTGGAGAAGTGTGAAAACCTGGTTTCCGTCCTAGGGAAATGGGCTGTGTCTTTTTCCAGTGAGCTAAGCTTTTCAGTTACCTTCTTAGAGGCAGCTGGGGCCCAGGCACCCTCAGGAGCACTTATCCTGCAGGGCCAAAAGTCACAGGCCGTGCCCATTCCTGGTGAGCCAGAGAAGGGGAGAGCAGGACAGCAGGCCGGCCTGGACCCTAACCTGCAGGGCAGAGTGCCTGTCGTCACCACCCAAGCCTGCCTAGGTGAAGCTGAGATTGCCAAAACACAGGTGCTCGGTGCCTGAGTTGTGTGTACACACATAGGCACGTGCATGTGAGTGTGTGCATGTCTCCATGTGTCTCTGTACATGTCTGTATATGCCTGCACAAATGTGTGTGTGTGTGTGTGTGCACGCGCGCGCATGTGTATAAAGACCCAAGTCACCTGGGTCAGTCAGAGATAGGTGGACGGTGGCTGCCACAACCAAGTGTAATGACAGTGAGAGTAAAGCTGGCACTACTAAGCTTGCTCGTGGCCTGCATGTTTCAAGGTCTTGACACCCGTTACCTGCCAGCCACACAGGGCCGGGCCAGGTGTGACCATGCTCCCCCTGCCTGCTCTGACAGCTGGGCTCTTTGGAGCTGCTTCCCCCCAGACATGCGAACAGTTGCACACAGCTTGCTTGCCGTCACACAAAATCACACGCACCCTCCTCCACGGCCCCCTCCCATCTCCTTTCCATAGGCTGAAAGTGCCTCACCTGACTCGTTCCTGAAAATGGAAATTACTTCCCCAGAATGACACTCACACAGTGCCCAACACACAGGGCAGAGAGAAGGTCCAGGGGAGCAAAGACTGGGGCCCCTGGCCCATGGGCCATGGCATCACAGTGGGGCCTTGGTCGAGGTGCTTCTGCGGGAGGAAGGGGCATGGGGGAGAGCCGTTGCGCCTGCAGGCCCGGTGCTGGCTCCTCAGGGTCCTGAGCCCCCTCACCGGAATGTGCCCATGAGCTAAGCACCCACACCTGGTGTCCCCCTCCTCCTCCAGCCCCTGCTGCCCCTGGGTCCCCCACCCTCCCATCTTCTACCCCGCATCCCACTTCAGATGTGACAGGTTGAGTGGGGAACAGGCCAGGACCCAGGACAGACTCAGGAGAGCAGAGACCAGGTCTAGGAGGGTCTCAGAATCCCAGACCCAGCCAGACACTGGTGGGGTAAAACCCAGATTCAGGTTTGCTCAGAGGAAGCCAGAGGCATAGTGGGAAAGCCCACGAGAGCATTCTCCTACTTCTGATACCGGGCTGTTCCCCCTCCCGAGGACTTGAGAAACGGCCTGCCTAGAATTACCAGCTCCAGAGAAAGTTTGAGGTGGTATTTGGTCCTTTGCTGAGCTGGGACAAAGCAGGAGGGATACAAGGGTCCCATCTGGGGCAGGGTTTGCTGTGAAGAACCCCCACCCCATGGCCTGCGCTCAGGGTAAGACAGGACACCGGTCAGCTACATCCTGGCCAGAGGCCAGACAGAGCCATAGACCCCTTGTAAGATGAGTAGGGGAAAGGGACACCAGCATCCCGCCCGAGGAAGGCCCACAGCCAGCCCCAGAGTGGTCATCCACTCAGCACAGCCCACACACCTGCCAACACAGGCGATAAGGTCAGGGGCACGGGGCCGCCCTTACACTGGGCCTGACCCTCTCTTCATCCTGCCTCTGGTGTCCAAGAACCATGAACTAACCCAGCGCCTCACCCCACCCACAAACACCCCCGAATCCAGAAACCCAGCCCCAGATTCTCAGAAGGAGCCGCCCATATGGCTTCTCCTCACCGTCCACGACCACACATCCCCTGGCCTTGCTGGTTCTCAGCCTGGAGCTCACCATTGGTCCAGAGACCACCCTGCCCAGGCCAGGGAGCCATTCCCTCCCTACCAGGCTGCCTAAGCCCAGCCTGGTTCACAGAAGCAAGGTGGACAGCACCCTCTCAGGCCTCTTTCCCTCTGCTGCTCAGAGAGAACGTCCTCATTCAGATCTATGAAGTCTGAGGGTATTCACATGGGACAGTGAATTGTTCCAAAGTAAGTTCTAGCTACGGTGCCCTACACACGCCAGAAAAAAAACGCCTGCACGTTCCTGCATGGAGGAGAGGGTCCTTGGGGCTGCCAGGGCGTGCAGCAGACCCTGCTGGGGACCCTTTCGGGAGGAGCTCAGCCCTGGAGGGACGACGGCTGGGGCCCCGGCTGAGGCGTACAGCACCCTCACCCTGCTATGCCCACCTCTGGGCCCACAGGAGGGGACGCTGCACATGGCCTCAGGGTACGTGGGCAACTGCCCAGGCTCCCGTCCTGACCCAGGCCACAGGCACACAAGAACGCAGTCTGGTGAAGGAAGCACAGCGAGGAAGGGGGGGAGACACCCCACAGGAGGTAGGCAGCTTGGTCTCCCCGTCCTGGAAACACACAGGCCCTTGATGCCAAAGTCCCTGCTGAGGACCTGCCCAGAGATGGTGCTGGGCACTGTCAGTAGCTGCAGCGTTGCTGAAACAGCCCAGCTGCCAGGAATTAGGACTTAACAAGTCTTTGAGCGTGGCTAGTGACAGCGGGCAGCTCATGGAGGGACCAGGAGCTAGACAAGAACAAATCACCTCTTCGCACACTTCCACCACGTGTGTGGCTTTTGCACACATACGTGTTCTTCTTTAGCAAGAGAAAGAGAGAGAAGTTGGGTTGTCTGCAGACAACAAATTCTGCTTCCACACAAGGACATACAGAGCCCAGATCCCCAGATCCGGCTGGGATCTATATAGACCCCCCACGACCCGAGTAAAGAGCTTACTACAGAAACAGCACACAGACAGACACAGACGCACGCATGTACACACACAGGGCCAGGCACGAGACCTGCGAAGGCACCCACATATACAGAGAAGGGTGCCCAGGTCTACAGAGACCCACAAGGGCGCAGACGTGCTCAGTGGAGGACACAGACATGGCCCCATCCCACTGCCAACAAACGTGGGCATGCCCGAAGCCCCTGCACCGCATGCCCTCCCTGCACACAGGCACACATGTGCACAGATGCACACCCATGCACACACACATGCGCACACACCAGGGCCGCGCACTGGAGAATCCAACCAGGCAAGTGAGCACAGCAGCAACCCTGGGGACAACGGTGACTGTGGGTTGTACCGCGGTCCTGCCCCCACTTCCTGCCAGAGCTCCGTGTCAACCAGGGGATCCGCCGCCTTACTTCCCTGCTCATACCACCAGACCGGAGACCTTGTGGGGGAAGTCATCTCCCACAGAGGCTGTTGGCCAGGCAGGTCCTGAAAGCCCCCAGGCTGTCAAGAGCTGACTGGGACCCTGATGAGAACCTGTCAGTCGGGCCATACCCCCCTCCTCTGCCCCTGCCACAGACTGAACTGGCTACCTTCACACGCCCACATAGGCCACCAACTTTGCAACTTTGGCCACGGGTCATCAGACAGGTCAGTGGGGAAAAGAGCAGGTAGCCAGGCAGAAGGTGTGCGCTGTGACTGGGAGGGCTCTGGCTTCAGGACCCTTGGATTTGAATGGGGCAGGGGTGAGCCCAGGAAGCGTGTTTGCAAAGGCACTGCCTTGATCCCATGTAGATTATGCATGGGGGGCAGGCAGGACAGGGGAGGATGGGGAGAGATGGGTGTCCTTAATCCTGGCAAAGTGGCCACGGCCTCCGCCAGCGAACTTGAGGCAGCTGCTGTTCTAAGCTAGCAGCCAGATCCCAGAGCTTCTCATCTCTTTCTCCGAACCCAGCCCCAGGAGGCCTCTGCCAAGACTCCCAGCTCCACGGCAGCTGCCCCTGGGAACAAATCATTGTCAGTCCCACCTCAGGATGCAGGCTGCTGGGCTGGATCCCCTTGAAAGCAGAGGCTCCCCCTTCCAGGCTGCAATGGACACCAACTTCTCTTGGGATGACAGCACCAGGCACAATGTCACCCTCCCTGAGCCACTGCCACCCCTCTCTGTCCTCCTGCCAGCAGAGTACTCTGTGATCTGTGCCGTGGGGCTGGCAGGTTAACACAGCTGTCATCTGTGTGATTCTGAGGGTGCCCAAGATGAAAACAGTGACCAATGTGTTCATCTCGAACCTGGCCATCGCTGATGGCCTCTTCACTCTGGTGCTGCCTGTCAGCATCATGGAGCACCTGCTGCAGCGCTGGCATTTCAGGGACCTGCTCTGCAAACTGGTGCTGGCCATCGACCACTACAGCATCTTCTCCGGCATCTACTTCCTGGCCACCTGAGTGTGGATCGCTACCTGGGGGTGCTGGCCACCACACAGTCCCGCCAGGTGTCCTGGCGCACGCTCCACAAAGCGAAGATCACCAGCCTCTGTGTCTGGATCAGTGCCGCCTTCTCCTTTGCTGGCATCTACAACAATGAGCTGCAGGTTGCGAGTTGCGGGCTTAGCTTCCCACAGCCTGAGAGGGTCTGATTCAAGGCCAGCCATATCTACATGCTAGTCCTGGGCTTGTGGTGCCCGGGGGCCCCCTTTGTGTGCTCGACATGGACCTGTTACGTAGGTTCCAGGCCCTGCAACTCCACTCCAGAGCCAAAGCTCTGGGCAAGGCCAAGCGGAAGGTGACCAACCTGGTACTGGCTGTGCTGGCCGTGGGCCTGCTCTGCTGGACACCCTTCCACCTGGCCTCCGCTGTGGCCCCGACCACAGACGTGCCCCAGACATCACTGGTCATCGGTATCTCCTACATCATCACCAGTCTCACCTATGCCAGCTCCTGGGTCAACTCTTTCCCATATGCCTTCCTGGATGAGAACTTCCAAAACAGCCTCGGCAACATGTTCCGGGGCCCAGGGGCCTGAGGACCTTCCATCCAGAGCCCCAGTGTGTCTGTCAGGAAAGGCGCTGTCCCCTGAGAGGAAAGGCTCACTTGCACACACCCCACCACCACCTTCTCGGCGCAGAGTGAAGGCCCATGAAGGTGGCCACCGAACTTGCAGAGATGTCCACGGGCCTGTTCTTTCCCAGGTCTCTGCCACCTGGACAGCCCCTGGGCGGGCAGCTGCATGGAAACAGGTGCTGGCCCTGCCCTGCCTATCTGGCCTGGGCACAACAGGCATCCTGACTCTACTCACCTGCAGAAAGGCAGACGGACAACCTCCCTGGATGCTCCTTCCCCGTCCTCGCGGCTAATCATAATCTGGAGGAAAAGAAACCCAAACTGTGATCTCATCCTGGGGCCACAGCTGCACTCCACAACCCAGACCTTCAGGCTGGCTCCTCCCAAGACACTATTGAGAGAGGACAAAAGTGTGAGCACCTGCGACAGGAAAGCCAGGTGTTACTGCAAAAGCCACAAACCCAGTCACCAAATAAGGTTACAGAATGTGTTCTCATAGCTTGAAACTTGGGTGGCATTTCACCAGGAGGCCTGTGCCCACTTGGGGTCCTCTCTTGGGCCCCCTATGCTGTGTGGCCCATGCCCCTTTTGTGTCCTCTATGTCATAGAGGCCTGTGGCCACCAAGACACTTCTGCCAGGACCTTTGGACCCCACAGTCTAAAGGGGGCACCTGGTACTTGGATGGACTGACATCTGGACCCCTTTCTCCCTGGGATGTGGCCTGGGGCCTGATTCAGCCAGTAGGAGCCCTGTGCCGAACCTCTGGGGTCAGAGTGGGGACACTTAGGTACTGGCTGCTCAGAGACCCGAAGACTGCCCTAGGGGGCCTCGGCCCAGCTCCCCCACCTTAGCCCCGTGGCTCCCAGCTGGCTCTGTGCCTGGTGCTCTAGCTGTGCCATTCTGTGAATCGCCTGGCCTCTCCCAGCACCTTCCTCCGCTCACGGTGCCCCAGACTGCTTTCAGTCCTCCTGGCACAGAGCTCTGAGCTGTCTGTCCAGCTGGCATGCAAAACCCACCATTCACCATTCACCACCCGTGAGGTGACCCGCAGGGGGCATGACCACCACGCTTCATATACTCCAGCTTCTGCGGTCACAAGGGTCCTCAGAGCTCAGACCCACATCACGTTCCCCTCCTCTCTCTCAGCCTCCTCTGTGCTGCTCTCGTCCCTGACCACACTGGCATCTACTGCTGTAAAACAAACTTCCCCAACTCCTAACAGCTTAAAACAACAAACATCTTACTATTTCATAGCGCCTGTGGGTCAACAATTTGAGAGCAGTTTTGGAATTGTTGTGGCTCAGAGTCTCTCACAAGGTTGTAGTCAGCCTGAGGCTCTGGTCACCTGAAGGCGGGATTGACAGAGAGGCTGCTTCCAAAAAGGCCCCCTCACAGGACCCATGGCACAAGGCCTCAGGCCCTCGCCACGTGGACTCTCCCCCCATTTGGTGGCTGATCCCCCAGGGTGAACCAGTGGAGAGCGAGAGCCAGGAAGAGGCCTCAACACCATTTAAGACTATCTTGGGGGGCACCTGGGTGGCTCAGTCGGTTGAATGTCTGACTCTTAATTTTGGCTTGGATCATGATCCCAGGGTCCTGGGATCGAGCCTCACATTGGGCTCCATGCCTGGTTAAGAGTCTCTCTCCCTCTGACCCTCTCCCCTACTTGCTTGCTCACTCACTCGCTCTCTTTCTCTCTAAAAAAAGAAAAATAGGGGCACCTGGGTGACTCAGTCAGTTAAGCGTCTGGCTCAGGTCATAATCTCACAGTTCACAAGTTCGAGCCCCACATCAGGCTCTGCACTGACAGCTCGGAACCTGGAGCCTGCTTCGGATTCTGTGTCTTCGTCTCTCTGTACCCCTCCCCAACTTGTTCTCTTCTCTCCCTCTCTTTCTCTCAAAAATAAAAACACTTTAAAAAATAAAAAAATTAAATAAATAAATTTTAAAAGACTATCTTCAAAGCCATTTGTCACCTTCTATTCATTAGAAGTCACTAAGTCCAGGTCACACTTGGCTGTGGACATTTTTTTAAACCACCACTAATACCCACATCTCTCCCTGGAACATTCTGGAACCTGCTTCCTCACAGCAGTACAGACACCTCTGCCAGCAGCAGCCCTAATCACTGCCTCCGCACCGGCCTTTCCCTGAAAGCTTCTTGAGGGGAGCTGAGACTCTCAACACCTAAGCCCCCAGAGGCGAGAGCAGGTGTGAGGTGCCGTGAACAGAGCACACCAGTCAGAGGACAGGGGTGCGTTCCTGACAAGTGGTGGGAACACAAGGGGGAGGGAGGAGTAATGGAATAAGAGACTCTTGTCCCTTGACACCCCCCCCTTAGCCCCAGGCCCCAACAACACTGGGAACACCATGGCCGGGACCAAGGCAGATCAGAATCAGCCAGGCAGCGCACAGTTCCCCGCCCCGTCCCCACGTCCGATGGGACGATGGGACCGAGGGTCCTCATGCAAGGCCTGTGAGACCCCAAGAAGGGGGGGGGGGGCATGGGCCAGCCAAGATGAGGGGACAGGTGAATCCTCACCAAGATTATACCCAAACCAGTTGCTGCGCCCCCAGGAAAATGCCAACAGCCCGCCTGCCCCCCAACTCTGGTTGTCTCCACACCCTCCACTGTGATTTCCCGAGGTGGAGTGGGACGAGAGAAAGGAGTGTCCCCTCCGTTCTCCAAATCTCCCAGCAGGAGCTCTGCGGCTCCCTGCCGTGGTCACAGCGCCCCTGGCGGCCAAACCCAGATCTGCAGGTGTGCCGGCAGGCGGCGGACCCCAGCCCCCAGCCCCCAGCCCCCAGCCGCAGCCTGGTCCGCAACCCCGGCCTTCCCCCACGAACCCGCCAGGAAGGTTTAGCCGTCCCTTTTGCAGTGGTGAGGACCCCAAGTCTCAGAGAAGCCGGAAGACTTGACCGACCCCAGGATCTGGTAGGAGCAGAGGCGAGGGTGGGGACATGGTGGGGCAGGAGCGCGGCGGAGGGGGAAGAGGACAGAGGCGGGGACGTGTCAGGGGTGGAGGTGGGCAGCGGACGTCGTCGGGCAGCAAAGGACACAGTCCTGGAGAGCTTGGGTTGTGACCTCACGTCCGCTGTCCTGCGGGCTACCTCGCAGGGTCCTCACCCCTGCGTGGCGCGGCGCCCGTGACCCCCCCTCACCACCCATCTTTGCACGGGTGCTCCCTACAGGGTCGGCCCTGAGCTCGCAGCCTCCTCCCAACGCTTGTCCTGAGCATCCCTCCCGTACCTGCCACAGTGTGGCCGTTGCTCCCCAACTTTTCCCTGATGCTTATTTTTTTAACAGTAAAGTGCCCCTCATTAAAAAGTTGTACGAAACCGCACATTGGCTCATCTGCCTGTGCCCAAACACTTCAACCCCAGCTCTCCCTCGCTGCCCCCTCCCAGGCCCTGTTTCTGAGACGGTCGGTCATTACCCTGGGCAGAACTGGGTCCCCACAGGAATCAGGGCCACCAAGGAAGGCTATTCTTTTCATCCTCCATCAAAACTTCCCTCAGATCTGTTCAAGGAAGGGGGGAAGGGCTGGGGCAGGCAGGGGGGCTGCTGAGACCAAATGGGGTGAAAAGAACCTGTGACTGAGGTGGGAAGAGCACTCCTCACCCCCCGCCATTGGGTCCACAGGGAACCTCTAGCAGCTGGGGCAGTAGTTAGTTGTTGAGGAAGAAACTCTGCTGAGAAAAAGGTAAGAGACCTCCAGAACGTCATGAACTGGTCACCTCCCTTCTCAAAGATGAAGTCTCCAGAGCCTGGCCAGGTGAGAGGCACAGACGAGTGGAAGGACTCATTGCCCCAACAGCCCCACCCCACGGGGGTCAAAAACACCTGCTGAGTGGGCAGGGGTTTATTATGGCTCTCCGTGTTCCCTGGAGGCACAATCAGGGTTGGTTATATGTAGGGGAAATCATGCTTGTCACATGCATAAATACATGAAGATACATGTTACACCAGCACAAGTTCACAAATCTTCCAGCCTTGGCATTGACAGTGCCCCACCGCAGCCAGCACAGCTCCACCCTCCCCAGGAGCAACCCCGCAGGGCCAGGGCTCCCGGAAGCAGCAAATGCCAGCCCAGAGTCAGTGCTTCCAGTCCTTGCCAGGTGCTTGAGGTCACCTGGCTGAGGTCTGCGGCTCAGCTCCCCGGTGGAGGCAGAATAGTCTTTTCAGTGCTGGGGGTATTTCAATAGTGTCTCTGCAGGAAGAGTGTTTGCAAAGTCACCGAACTGCAGCTTTCTGTCTGCAGACCAGGGAGGGTACTTCCCTGGTGACAACAGCATGGAGACACCCTCCCCTCCAGTGTCCCCACAGCCGGACAGTCCTCACACTTGGCTCAAGCAGGCCCTGTTGAGCGCCACCCCTTACACCAGCTCTGCATGTGAAGCGGTCCGTCCCAGCACGATAAGACAAGTCCTGGCAGCAGGGAGCTCAGGCTTGCCCCACAGACACCTGGAGGCTTGTAAATGAAGCAGGGGTCAGCAGCTTCGTAGGGGGAGGGGCAGAGAAGAACCCATCCCCACTGCCTCTCCTCTGCCAAGGCCGCCAGGATCCAAACACGGCAAGGGTTCCGCCAGTTGCATAGCTGCTAACCTCTGATTTCAAGAGAGCAGGGGAGGACATATGGACCCCCAGCGGGAGCACGTCAGAGCCCTCCGCACCAAGCAGCCAAGAGCAGGAACACAGGGCTGCTTCAGGAATGACAGAAGGGGGGCACCTGGGTGGTTCAGTTAGTTGAGCATCTGACTCTTGATTTCAGCTCGGGCCATGGTCCAGAAGTGGTGGGATTGAGCCCCATGTCGAGCTCTGCACCGAGACTCCTTGGGATTCTCTCTCCTCCTCTGCCCCTCTCCCCCACTTGTGTTCTCTCTCTCTCTAAAAAGAAAAAAACAATTTCTAAAGAAGACATTTTAAAAAAGGAAGAGTGGCCTCAAGTGATCAAGAAGCCCACTGACCTTCTGAGCCACCTCCGCACACCCAGAGAGCCACATTTGAGGCTGATAGTTCTTTTGCGCTTCTGGAGGGAAAAGCTCTCTGAGAGGCCTCTCAGAGGCAGGGTGGGGGATGAGATGGGGAGCAGGTGAGGCACAGGCAATATCCTATCAGCAGCTCCAAGCCCCACTGCCCACAGGTGGCTGCCAGCTCTCCAGACAGTTCCAAGCCTGTCCTGCTGCCCCAGGGAGACATTGCAGGGCTCCACGCAGACAGCGCACAGCATGAGGGGCATAGAATGGGCACGCTGCTCTTACGCCTCCAGGTGTGTGCATCCCAAGAGCACACAGGGAGCAGCAGGGAAGAGGCCAGAAGGGTCCCATGAAGCATAGGAAAATTGGCGTGGGCTCTGGTCACGCACACTCAATGGTGGGCCTTTGTGTCCTCTCTCCACCCTGCACCAGGAGGGCAGCTTTAGTCTGACCTGTCCCATGATGTCACCATGCCCTCTGAAGCCACAGTGAAGTCTGTGAGTCTGGCAATGCTCAGGGCTCAGGTTGGTGTCAGCCTAGAGAGCAGTGACCTGGGTGAGCTCTGTGTTGGGTGTTGACGGGCTCTGTGGGCTGACAGGTACCATGGGCAGGTCCACGCCTAGTCATGCAGGCCGAGGGACCGTCTCAGAGGTCTTGCAGGCGAGGGCGACATCCTTGGCAATGCTGCGCACACGGTCAGACACCTGCATTTCCCGGCGCAGGGCAGGAGCGCAGCAGAACTTTCTGAAGCAGGCCTTGAAATTCTCGTCCAAGAAAGCGTAGAGGATGGGGTTAAGGCAGCTGTTGACATAGCCAAGGGCTGTGCAGAAACGCAGGATGGCCACTGCGGTCTCACTGCCTGGCTGAACACCCAGCCCTTGGACCAACACGAAGACCTGGACGGGTGTCCAGCAGCCCACAAACACCGCCACCACCACCAGCACCAGCCGCGTGATGCGCCTCAAGTTCCGGTCCTTCTCCCGGGAGCCGGACAGCAGGCGCACACCACGCAGCCGCCGGATCATGAGGCTGTAGCAGACGGAGATGATGAGCACGGGAATGATGAAGGAGAAGAGGAAGATGCAGATGGCAAACACGGGGCCCCAGTAGTCCTGTGGGGTGGGGATCTCCACCAGACACTCGATCTCTGCAGGGAGAAAAACAGGGTCCGGGTGGGTGAACCAGGAAGGACCCTCTGGGAGCCAGGAGACAAGAGCACTGGGGAGGGGGCCACCCACTGACCTTCATCCTCAACCTGTGCCGAGCCCATGATGGCAACAGGAACGCCGACGACAGACGCCAAAGCCCAGATGGCCACGTTGACAGCCTGGGCCTTGCTGGATGTCCGGACGTCAAGAGCACGGATAGGGTGGCAGATGGCCACATAGCGGTCCACGCTCATGGCGGTCAGTGTGAAGGTGCTGGTAAACATGTTGTAATAGTCGATAGCAATGACTGTCTTGCACAGAGCATTTCCAAACGGCCAGAAGCCCAGGAGGACATCTGTGCCCTGGAAGGGCAGTGTCAACAACACCAAAGTGTCTGCCAGGGCCAGGTTAAAGATGTAGATGTTGGTGGCTGTCTTCATCTTCGTGTGTCTGCGGGGAGCACAGAGGGAAGGAAGACCTCGCCCAGTTACTCTGGCCAGACCCAGCGGCACAGGCCCAGGGGCCTGGGCCTCTCTTGTTGCCACTGCCAGACGTACCCACCCTGAGACCCCTGTTAGAATGCAGGCCCCTGGGTCTGGCACAAGGTCCTTGGGGCACAAAACTGTACTTCTGGCACACATGAAAGGGTTGCAAACCCAAAGACTGGTCCACTCTGGGAAAGTTGGGTGTGCCGGGTAGCAGAGCACACCTGTGACTCCACAGGGGAGCAAAGGGGTAAGAATCTTAAGAAAAAGAACCAATCCTCCACCCTCCCTTTCAAGGCTTCTGGAAGACACTTCATGGACTACAATGTTGGCCCTAGACTTACAGAGGTTCCTAAGGGCTCCGAAGACTGTAAAAGCACATCAGAGGCCTTCCCAGTGCATGTTGTAGTCTAGCCATAGAGACAGGAAATGGTGACAGGAATGGGAGGTGTGCTGACAAGATCTGGTTACATCCAAGGAACAGGTTTGGGGACATTATAGTTACTTAGTAAATATTTGTTGAATGAGGCGCCTGGGTGGCTCAGTTAGTTGAGTGTCCAACTTTGGCTCAGGTCACGGTCTCGTGGTTCATGAATTTGAGCCCTGCATCAGGCTCACTGCTGTCAGCACAGAGCCTGTTTGGGACCCTCTGTCCCCCTCTTTCTGCCCCTCCCCCACTCATTCTTTCTCTCTCTCTCTCTCAAAAATAAATATACATTTTAAAAAATAACCAATAGGTACCCAAACTCTTGGTTTTGGCTCAGGTCATGATCTCATGGCTTCATGGGTTTGAGCCCCTCATCAAGCTCTGCACTGGCAGAGCAGAGACTGCTTGAGATTCTCTCTCTCTCCTCTCTCGCTGCCCCTCCCCCACTTGTATTGTCTCTGTCTCTCTCAAAATAAATAAACTTTTTAAAAATACTAAAAAATAATAACTAAATATTTGTCGAATGAATTGTTATGATGATGGCAATGGAGGTGGTAATTGTGGTGATGGTGGTGGAGGTGATGGTAACTGCAGTGGTGGTAGTAACTGTTGGCGTTGGTAGTAGAAGGGGTCATATATAGTGGCGACGGTGGTGGTAGTGGTGGTGGTAATTAATTATGGTGGTGGTGGTTGAGGTGGCAGTGGTGGTCATTGTGGTGATGGTGGCAATTATAGTGGTGATGGTGGTGGTGGAGGAAATAATTGTGGTGGGAGTAGTGGTAAGAATCGTGGTGTAGTGTTGGTCATTGTGGTGGTGGGGATGGTGGAGGTGGTAATTACGGTGATGGTGGCAACGGAGGTGGTGGTGGTGGTGCTCGTGGTGGTGAAGGGAGCAGCAGTGATGGTCACGGTGATGATGGAGGCAGTAGAGGTAGTGGAGGTAGAGATGGGGGGTGATAGTGTGGGTGGTGGCAGTGCCAAAGACGTCCCTGTCATCAGGAACACCAATGTTCCCTGTAAATTAAGCTGCCATAAGGGAATCTGGGGTTCACTTCTGCCTCTCAGAGAAGGATTAGAAATAAGCACAAACAGGCCTTCATTATGACCAAATAACACCAATAGTGACCACAATGGCAGATGTCTGTGCCAAGCTCTCACATGAATTTTATCTCATTTAAATTTCAAAAGTGCTATTTTGATTCCCACTCTATGCAGAAGGACCCATGGGCTCAGAGGATCCAAGTGGCCTTGAAAAGAGCAGGTAAAAAAAGCAGAGAGGATCAAGAGAACTAGAAGATGAGCCCCATACAGGAGGAAAGATTTGCCAAGGACACATCTAATACAGGACTGCAGTCCAGAAAACACAAGAAGTCTTAACACTCAACAATAAGAGAACAAAGACTTTAAACGACACCTCACCAGTGAAAACAAGAATGATACTACCCCACACCTCTCAGAACGAGCAAATCCAGAACACTGACCCCAAGCGCCGATGAAGGGGAGGGGCAGTGGGGCTCTCACTCGCTGGCGGGAATGCGAAACGGAGCAGCCACTCTGGAAGACACTTCGGTGGTTTCTTTCAAAACTAAACATACTCGGGGCGCCTGGGTGGCTCAGTCAGGTAAGGGTCTGACTTCAGCTCAGGTCATGATCTCACAGTTTGTGGGTTCGAGCCCCACATCAGGCTCTGTGCTGACAGCTCGGAGCCTGAAACCTGCTTCAGATTCTGTGTCTCCCTCTCTCTCTCTCTGCCCCTTCCCCTGATCACACTCTGTCTCTCTCTCTCTCTCTCTCTCTCTCTCAAAAATAAATAAACTTAAAAAAAAACTAAACATACTCTTACCATACGATCCAGCAATCACATGCCTCGATGTTTACCCAAAGTTGTTGAAAACTTGTATCTGCATAAAAACCTGCACACAGATGTCTATAGCAGTTTTACTCACAATTGCCAAAACTTGGAAGCAACCAAGATACCCTTCAGTAGGTGATGGATTAGTAAACTGTGGTGGTAGACCCAGAAAATGGAATATTATCTAGTGATAAAAAGATATGAGCTATTAAGACATGAAAAGACCTGGGGGCGCCTGGGTGGCTCGGTTGAATGTCGGACTTCAGCTCAGGTCATGATCTCACGGTTTATGAGTTCAAGCCCCATGGCGGGCTCTGTGCTGACAGCTCAGAGTCTGGAGTCTGCTTCAGATTGTCTCTCCTTCTCTCTGCCCCTCCCCTACTCACCCTCTGTCTCTGTCTCTCAAAAATGAATATATATTTTTAAAAAAAATTTTTAAGACATGAAAAGACCTGGAAGAATCTTAAGTGAAAGAAGCCAGTATGAGAAGGCTACACACTGTATGATTCCAACTACCTGGAACACTCTAGAAAAGGCAAAACTGTGGAGACAAGAAAAATATGAGTGGTTTCCAGGGGGTGTGAGGTAAGGAGGGATGAACAGGCAGAGCACAGAAGATTTTTAGGTGGTGAAACTATTCTGTGTAATGTTATAATGGTGGGTACATGTCAAAACCCATAAGATATACAATACTAAGAGCGAACCATAATGTAAACTATGGACTTGGGGGGTTCATGATGTGTTGACACAGGTTCAATTGTAAAACTGAGTTGTAACTAAGTTTAATGTGCTGTTCTGGTGGAGATGTGGTAACAGGGGAGACTACGCATGTTGGGGGGCAGAGGGCATATGGGCCATCACTGTACCTTCCTCTCAATCTTGCTGTGAATCTAACTAAAACTGCTCCAAAAAATAAAGTATCTTTTTTTAATTTTTTAAATGTTTTATTTATTTTTGAGAGACAGAGAGAGAGATAGTGCGAGCAGAGGAAGGTCAGAGAGAGAGACACACAGAATCGGAAGACAGGCTCCAGGCTCTAAACTGTCAGCACAGAGCCTGACATGGAGCTTGAACTCACAAACCAAAGTCGATGCTTAACTGACTGAGCCGCCCAGGCAGCCCTAAAAAATACAGTATCTTAAAGAGAGCAGGGCTTGGGGTGCCTGGGTGGCTCATTTGGTTGCATGTCCGACTCAGGCTCAGGTCATGATCTCGAGATTCATGAGTTGGAGGCCTGCATCGGGCTCTGTGCTGACAGCTCAGAGCCTGGAGTCTGCTTCAGGTTCTGTGTCTCCCTCTCTCTCTCTGCCCCTCCCCATCTCACGTTCTGTCTCTCTCTGTCTCTCAAAAATGAATAAACGTTAAAAAAAATTTTTTTTAAAGAGCAGGAGCCAGGTGTTCCTGACTCCAGAGGCAGCCCACCCCAGCCCACAGCGCAGAATACACTGGGCTAACACTCGGCCAGTCCCCACACATCAGTCTCTGGGGACAGCTATGGGCAAGACAAGCTTCCCTGCCTGCTCAGGGCAGGATTTGGCTCTGGGAGTTCCAATGTTCCTGGGCAGAAGAGAGATCCAGAGAAGTGACAACAGGAAGGGTGATTAAGACCACCCCAGGGCGCCCGGGCAGCTCAGTGGGTGAAGCATCCAAATTCAGCTCAGGTCATGGTCTCACAGTTTGTGAGTCCGAGCCCCGTGTCGAGCTCACTTGCTCGCTCTCTCTCTCTCTCTCTCTCTCTTTCAAAATAAACAAAACTTAAAAAAAAAAAAAAAAGAAAAGAAAAAAAGACCGCACCAGGTTGCTGTACTTCTCACCCCAGCACACCCTCCACCCACAGAGGAGCCAGTACCCCGGGGGCTCGGCACTGGGCACAGCCAGCTGCTCCTCCCAGCGCCTGTGTGAGCATGACAACCACACATACACACTCATGTGTGTATGTACACACTTGTGTGTGTGTGCTGGATGTGTATGTCTGGCTTTAAAGCACACACGCATGCACGCATACATGTACACATACAGCACACTGACTTGTGTGCACACACTCCCACACATACATGTACACGGGCACACACAAGTGTGCGCTCACACACTCCTACACGTGTGCATTCACACTTTTGCATGCATGCATGTCTGTACATGC
Organism: Suricata suricatta; assembly: GCF_006229205.1. Taxonomy (NCBI): domain Eukaryota; kingdom Metazoa; phylum Chordata; class Mammalia; order Carnivora; family Herpestidae; genus Suricata; species Suricata suricatta. The sequence goes on along the minus strand of NC_043711.1, from coordinate 106,063,042 downwards.
TTGGGCATGTGTGTATACACATGAACACACACAGACCCACGCACGTCCTCACACTGTTCCCCTCACACCGTCCCCACACGGTTCCCTACGATGGGCCCCGACCGCACAGCCACCCACCCCTCGTGGCCACGTGGGCTTTCCCGTTCTGAGCGCAAACAGGTGCTGGAGTCAGCCCAGACAGCAGCAGTGAACAGGACGCTGGAGCCGAAGAGAAGGGGCTTCGGGCACCTGCCCCAGCATGGGCCCTGGAACGGGCTGGCGAGAGGCGCCTCCGCGAGTCACAGTGAGATCCAGGAGAGCCTCGCGCCACGGCTTGGCCCCGAGCCCGGCCCGCAGCTCAGATCAGGGAGTGTTATCTGTCAGGAGTCAGATGACCTGTCTGGGGCACGGCTGCACCCTCTGACCTCATCAGGCCTAGGGTGAGCAGGGCTGATCCTTTCCTCTCCCTCTCCCCCTTGGAGCCTCCAGGACCTGAGGACTGCCCATGCTCCTTACCCTGCCCGACAGGATGACCAGAAATCGAATGGGAAAAGTGGGAAACCTCCACCAGCCAGGCTCACCCAGAACAGCTCCCTGCCTCAGTTTCCCCTCCGCAGCAGTGTGGGACTCACCAGTAGGGGACCCTCGCAGGTCCCCAGCCTACCTGAGGATGACATACATGACGAGGCAGTTCCCCAGCAGTCCCCCAATGCAGACGGCCAGGTAAAGCCCCACGATGGTGACCTTGAGCCCAAGGGGCAGGAAGGCACCATGGCTGGCATTCAGCAGCAGGTTGGGAGGCAGCAGGCTGTGGTTGGGGCTCAGGAGAGACAGGTTGCCCTGCAGGGGGCCGCCGTAGAGGACTTCCCAGAACGGGGCTGGGAAGAGGGACTCCATGCCGCCTCCCTGCACGCAAAGCCACTTGGTACCTAGGAGAAGACAAGGACGCATGACCACGGCACCCAACACCCACCCGGCTGAGGCCTCTGAGCACAGTGTGTGCAGCCCCGAAGGCACATGGACTCCCCCCCACACACACACACACAGCCACAGATGCAGAGGCACATCCACACACGGAAACAATGGAGACAAGCAGACATGTATGCACACGCAGGAGCACATGGAGAGGCATGTGCGTCTCCTTAGGACTTGCAGACTCCCACATGGGATGTGTGGATGTAGTTACACACCGGAACACGTGCCCACCCACAGGGACTCACGGACACACAGACACCCGTGTGCACACGTCACACACAGAGAGGTCCAAACCTGACCTCATGCACACAGGAGGGTCAGAGACACACCTGGAACACACGACCCAGGCTGACTGAGCACACGGCTTCCTCCCACCCCTCCCCAGTCCTGCCTGAGAGCTGCAGTCTGTCCACACCCGAACCCCAGCGGCTTGGGCCTTACCTCAGCAACCTCGGTGGGAGCCAAGCCCGCGGGGATGCTAACCGTCAGCGCTGGCAGAGCAGGGCAGGGATCCCAGGCCGTCGGCGCCGGAGCCGGACAGGGCTGCGGCAGCGGCAGCTGCTCCTCTCTGTAGCTGCCAGACCAGACGCAGCAGCCTAGCGCGGAGCTGGGGGATGGGGAGGAGACTGCTGCTCCGGAGAGGGAGGGGCCAGGCAGGCTGGAGGAGGGGGCCGCAGGGAAGGAGGTGTCACCAGGCCCCACACTGGACCAGGACAGACCAAAGGACCAGGGCACACACTGAGATGAATGACAGAGACGGGCTCCGACCACGGGCACAGGGACACAGATGCACCCAGGAACTGAGTCAGGGCACAGACATACACACAAGGACGCACAGGGACTCGGGTACAGGCACAAGTGGCAGACACATACACAAAGACATACACAAAGACATGGAACAGAGACAGAACTGACACATAGGACAGAGACTCAGGTAGATGCACAGAGACTGGGACACAGACATGGGGCTTATCTCACACTCAGACACGACCTTGGATGGGCTCAGACCAGACTTGATTGGCACTCGGTGCCCAGAACAGCACCCTCAGCTGGGCTCCAGGGGAACTGAGCCACAGCAGGCCAGTAGGTGGGTAGATACACAGCAGTGCCCCTGCCCAGCCAGCCCCAAGTGGATCAGAGCCTTGTAGACAAGTGGATGCCTAGACCCTACTGTGCGCCCTGTGTGCCTACTGTGTACCCTGCAGGCCCGTCGTGAACGCGAGCCCCTCTACCTCATCATCCCGGCTCACTGCCACCAGCAGCATCTCTGTGCAGACAGGAGCATTAAGCCTCAGGGGTGTCAAACCACCTGTCAAAGGGGCAGAGACAGAGTTCAAACCCAGATCCATCTACTGCTTTAAGACACACCAAGGGTGGGGCACCCGGGTGGCTCAGTCAGCTAAGTCCCTGACTTTGGCTCAGGTCATGATCTCACATTCGTGGGTTCAAGCCTCGCATCAGGCTCTGTGCTGACAGTTCAGAGCCTGAAGCCTGCTTCCGATTCTGTGTCTCCCTCTCTCTCTGCCCCTCCCCGCTCATGCTCTGTCTCTCTCTGTCTCAAAAATAAAAAATAGAAAACATTAAAAAAATTTAAAGACACACCAAGGGCGTCTCTGCCACAGCAGGGTCCCAGGGCAACATCCGAGCATCATTCCGTCACAGCCCTGGGCACCATGCAGCTGAAGGACTCCAGTGGGGCTGCCTCCATTGGGGCACTGGGGTCACATGCCATGTGGGCAACCCCTCAGCTCAGCCTTGCAATCACAGGGTCATTCTTCCTGCACAGGCCCTACACACGTAGCCCAGACCCTGCTTGGAGCATCCGTCTCCAAGGATGGGGACCTGGTTGCTAGGCGACTGGCAGCAGCGTCGCTAGGATACCTAGCAAATCAGGAGAGGACAAAGCAGACAGACGCCCCAGGACTCAGCATCCCAAGCTGTCCCCCAGGACTTATCTCTGCATCTTCACTGCAGCTGACTCAGGGACACGTGTGGAGACATGGGACACATCCAAAGAGACACTCAGGACACACAGGGACACACAGGCTCATGTGCCTGCAAACACAAAGACACCCAAACAGGCACACGAGTAAACACGCAAATCCAGGTTCATGCTCAGAAAGGCACAGACACCCAGAGGCTCAAACACACAGGCCACATACATGTGAACCCACACCAACGTGCCGTCAAGGCACATGAGAAGACAGGACAGAACAGGCAGACACAGATCAAGGCTTTCAGACACCCAACGGACACACGTTCACCCCTCTCTCTGGGGGAAGCTTGAAATACGATCCTGCTGATCTCGGGAGCCCGGCAGAGGCAAGACCTCAAGGAGGCCAAGCCTGGCCTTCTGCAGCCAATCCCAGTCTCTCCTGACCCAGCTGCCCAAGCCCACCGGCCTGCTCACCGGCCCACAGAGCTCGTTTCATAATGGCCTTCCGCTGCCTCCCAGCTCCGGCGCAGACTCAGGGAAGGGAGGACCATGAGGCTGGGCTGGAAAGGTATCCCGTGAGAGTGCACCCAATAGACCCTGCACCAGGACAGCTGGAAGCAGATACCTGACCCCTCACAGGGATAGTCTCGGCCGAAGGACAGGATTGGTCAGCTAGCCCGTGGGGGTTCAGGCTGGAATGCTGACTATACTCTCTGGAGGTGACAGCGGCCCAGCCCTGGACCCTAAGGGGCGCCCACAAAGGGAGCTGGCAGCACCGGGGAAACGGCCCCTGTGGCAGCAGGGTAAGACACAGAACACATGTGTCACACGTGGGACAGCAGAGGACATGTTATGTGAAAGAGTATTGGCGTCAAAGCAGGACGACTTCAAACTCACATCACATGCAGGAAAATGAAACACACAGGTCACCAGGGGCAGCTGAGGCGCACAGCTTACACGAATGACGTCACAGGACGCATGGCCACAAGTCGTGGTCACAGCTGCCTCAGGAGTCATGGCATTTGTGGCAGGACCTGATCCCAGAGAGACTTCCACCCACAAAGCTGGGCGAATGTACCTCACTCTTGCCCGGTGAGTCAGAGCCCAGAAACGCCAGCGCTCACGGCCTCGGGCAGGCATGCTGTCTGCTCCCCTCCAACTCCGCATGCTTTGCTACCCCTGGGCTTGGCACAGGAATCCAAGCGCAGTCACCAGAAGCCTAACACGGAAATGCTGCCCCGGGGGAGTTCAGTCCCCAGGTCCTCTGTGCTGTTAAATAGCAAAAGACCGGCACCTGGGTGGCTCAGTTGGTTGAGTATCAGACTTTGGCTTAGATCATGATATTTGAGTTCCAGCCCCAAGCAGGGCTCACTGCTCTCAGCACAGAGCCTGCTTCAGCTCTCAAGTCCCTCTCTCTCTGCCCCTTCCCCATAACTACTCTCTCAAAAATAAATCTTTAAAAATTTTTAAATTAAAAGTGAAAAGGCTTTTCTTAAAAGTGAAAGGACTTTTTCTTTTAAGTTTCTTTGAGAAAATGGACACACGAGCTGGGAAGCGGCAGAGAGAGGAGACTCTCAAACAGGTTCCATGCTCAGCAGCATCATCAGAGATCATGACCTGAGTCGAAATCGAGTCCGAAGCTTAACTGATTGAGCCACCCAGGGAGCCACCCAGACGCCCCCAAGGACTTTTTTTTTTAAGTTTATTCATCCATTTTTTTGAGACAGAGAGAGCATGCACGTGCACAGGAGCACAAGCAGGGGAGGAACAGAGAGAGAGAGAGAGAGAGAGAGAGAGAGAGAGAGAGGGAATATCCCAAGCAGGCTCCACGCTGATAGTGCCGGACTTGAACCCTCCAACTGTGAGATCATGACCTGAGCCAAGATCAAGAGGGAGACGTTTAACCAACTGAGCCACCAGGTGCCCCTAAAAAAAAGTGAAAGGATTTTATCAACTGTGAGTTTCATCATAATAAATGACTTTGTGTGATTTTAACTTTATAATATTTATATATGGCAAGAAAAGAATTGAGTTGTAGATTTTCAATATAATATTAAATTTTGTAGTCATTTAATAAACTTTTTAATTTTATTTTGGACTTTTATTTTCAGGGTTTGGCACCAATAAAAATGCCTTTAGATCTCAGCATTTCCATCAGCCTTTGAAAAACACATGAATCCTGGACACAGAAATAGATGCAAGACACCTGCCTGGTTGCAGGGCCCCAGACACTCAAGGAGCACCAACCCCATCCCCTCCCCCATCCCCAGGGACCCACTGGGTGTGTGGAGAAGCCAGATGAAGCTTCTTTCACGAATTCGAGCTGAGGATTAGGGAGGAGGGGTAGCAAAATTCTTCAATCCTACAAATAAAGAGGGAAATTTACAAGTCCCTTCTTGCAGGAGGGCAGCCCCCACTCCCCCTATAAACCCCATTCCACTGCCAGGAGCCAACAAGCAACTCCCCTTCTGCGCATGCTCCTAGCCCAGACCTGGAGAGCTGAGAGGAGGGCCAAGATCCTCTGTCTCAGAGAACTCACCAGGGTGGGAGCACAGAGTTGAACCAGAGGCAGCCCCTGTCTGGCTGTGGGTATCCAGGAAGACTGACTGGAACAGGTGGCCTGCTACGTCAGACTCCCTAAGCTGTTACTGCTTCTGGATCCCAGAGGCCTGTGTCTTCAACAAGCCCCAAGGCTGGTGCTGAATTCCAAAGGCACATGCCCGGCAGGAAGGGACCCCTGGGAACAGCCTATGCAAAGCTTTGGGGGCCTGAAGGATGGACAGTCATTCCATGAAGCTTGGGGCTGGTGCACCAGGAAGCCAGAGTAAGCTCCCAAAAACAAGGTGAGCAGTCAACAGCTGTAAGGCTAAACCAAACAGACGCCATGACAGGCTTTAAGTTTCCCCTCTGAACCAGAAGGCCTAAGTTTCAGTTTCCCCAAAACTATCAGGCAGTTACACATTGCCTAGAGCAGGAGAGACCACCTTGCAGTATCCAATCAGGAAAGGCCAGCTACCTCTCCCCACATTCCTTAAGGTGAGGCCTGCAGATGGGAACTTTAGATAGGA